>NC_138746.1:34803435-34808435 GCF_965113295.1 Leuciscus leuciscus
TAAATATATTAGGGATGTGACTGTGGGAAAATTTTCCCACCGGTTAATCGATGTGTGACATCGCTGGGGGCTTTTGAATCGGTAACTTAAAAACGAAAGTAAAATATGTTCGTCCGCACGGACATTGATAATGGTGCAGAGCGAGCGCATTGCAATCTTGATATCGCAGTCTGTTCATTATAGCCTTTATAAAATATAATAATAAAATAGTCAACCTAACATATAAAAATTACACTGCTCTGAATAGTATGAATTGTACTGACTATTTAAACACAGTAATCACCGCTAAACTGTGATGTTTCCAAGCACATATTTGCGCATGTGAAGAGGATAATTTTTCCCTTCAATAGTGGAACGTGAGTGAAGTACAAAGCCTATAATAAACAAATGTTTAGCATCCAAAAAATGTAATATATATATATATATATAAAAAAAAATATATATATATATATATATATATATATATAAACACACTTAAAAAAAATAAAATAAATATATATATATATATATATATATATATATATAAATATAGCTGCGAGCAGCGATGGAGGGCCCAAGCCGGTGAAACCGCCACCCCGGTGCCTTTAGTGTAACTAAAGGCACCAGGGTGGCGGTGCCACCGGCTTGGGCCCGCAAGCCTTGGGTGCCACCGGCTTGGGCTTAAACACTAAACCGCCATTAAGTGTCGCCAGGCGACCGTCTTAATGAGTGAGTCATTGATTCATTCGTTCAAACGATTCGTTTGAATGACTGAGTCATTCATGATTAAGACATATGTTTATGGATTGATCATTCAATCTTTGAGTCAACCGATTCGTTCAAAATGCTGAATCATTCAGAAATGAGAAAACACATTGCTGAGAGATGCGCGTGATGATTCTGCTGTGATCTTTTTGTTTAACTATTTTCGCTGCTGAAACAGAACAAAAACAGTCAATATTGCATCTAAAATGTAAGTGACTTGATTGTAACTGTTTTTTAACCTGTTGTATGAAATCAATGTCACAGTTTCAATCGTGATAGTATTCAGGAAACAGCCTTCTCGTCAAGTGAGGTTGCTTAACTGTTATAAAATATATCAAAACTCCATATTTATAATTTTTATAGTCAGTAAGTTGTTAACTGAGTTTGTTTTTTGTGTGCTGATCTCATTTGTTTACATTTCTCCTGGAGAAGCTGCATGAGCCTCAGCAGCGCAACCTTGTTACCATTGATCAACTGATTACTGGTAATCCATTTATTAACAACTGTTGATTGCAACTTAAAATGAATGTAATAAAATTAGAATAATCTCTTGTTTAGTGATTCCCAAGTTATTTTTTTTGGTTATTGACGTTCTAATCAGGCTACTCTGGTCGGGCAAGTAAAATTCTCTTTCAGGTTGGCCTATTGTATTTATATATAAATATATTAGGGATGTGACTGTGATACAATTTTCCCACCGGTTAATCGACGTGTGACACCGCTGAGGGCTTTTAAATCGCTAACTTAAAAGCGAAAGTAAAATACAGACGTCCGCACAGACATTGATAATGGTGCGGAGTAGAGCGAGCATTTTCAAAGTATATTCCTATGGAAGTAGGAATAAACTAATACATTTTATTTATGTTTTTATGTGTCCACTGTTCAACCGCAACAGCGTCACACACACACACATTCCAGAATTGCAATCTTGACATCGCAGCCTGTTCATTATAGCCCTAATACAATATAATAATAAAAATAGTCAACATAAGATATACGAATTACACTGCTCTGTTTAGTCAGTAGTACAATTTGTACCATTCACATTATGCAGAGCTCCGCTGTGATGTTTCCAAGCATATTTTTGCGCATGTGAAGAGGATGATTTTTTCCATCGATATTGGAACACGAGTGAAGTACAAAGCCTATAATAAAGAATAGTTTAGCATTCAAATACATCGCAAATATTGAAACATTTTGATTCTACTGAGAGGGTTACGTGAGACCAACACGGCTTACTTTCGTTTTTATTTTTACATTAAATTTAAAGGATTTGTTGTGGAATATTTTGAGTGTATCATAAAATCAGAGACAAGTAATATTTTCTGTCTTATATATATATATATATATATATATATATATATATATATATATATATATATATATATATATGTGTGTGTGTGTGTGTGTGTATGTATATATATATATATATATATATATATATATATATAAATATAGCTGCGAGCAGCGATGGAGGGCCAAAGCCGGCGGCACCGCCACCCCGGTGCCTTTAGGTAACTAAAGGCACCGGGGTTGCGGTGCCACCGGCTTGGGCCCGCAATCGCTGCTCGCAGCTATATTTATTATTATTCTTCTTCTTATTCTTATTTTTCTGTCAACCTTTCGGGCACTTTTGAGACCCTTAACGTGCTCGAAAACTCTTGAAACTTTGCACACGGGTCAGAACCCGCGGCCATCAGGGCCGGGCTGAAGCTGGTACCTGGGCGTGGCAGGGGGGCTCGACAGCGCCCCCTTGAACGGGGTCCGAAAACTTGGTCCATAAATCAGACACGCTTGCATGTAATAATATGAAACTCGGTACACATATAGATCTCATCGGGCCGAACAACTTTCGTACTTTTACTTTTTACGCCAGCCCAACAGGAAGTCGGCTATTATGGGTTGTTTGGAAACGCATGCTGTGGAATTGAATGTACTCCTCCTAGGGAATTCATCCATTCGCCTCCAAACTCAGTCAGCATGAAGTCAAGACATTGAGGATGCTAAATTGCGGACAGATTTTTGATATCTCGAACGGTTTGGCCGTGGCGAGGACACGAATTGATGGCGAATAATGGAAACAGGAAGTGTGTTATAACTTCTGCATACATTAACTGATCTTGATTAAACTTCAGCAGTGTGTTCGTTGTAAGAGGCCGATCACATGGATGTGACTATTGTGAGTCAAAGTTATAGCGCCACCAACTGGCAGCAGGAAGTGTGTCCCTTTCAAAATGCTTTGAAATCACCCTCTTATTTTTACCCGATTTGCTTCAAAGTTTATGTGTATAATGTAAACACACGGCAGATGTAGACCTGTGAAAGGATTTTTGATATTTTTAATACTGTTGCCATGGCAACGCTTCAAACTTTAATATTCTTTTTTGATGCTTTTGAGACTCTTAATATACTTGAAATTGGATGAAACTCGACAGACACATCACATTTATTAGCCCGTAGACATGTGCAAAGTTTCAGAAACGGGCGTGGTGAGGGGCTCAGTAGCGCCACCTTTAGTCATAAGTGGGGGGGTTAGTTTTATCAACAACAACAAAACTTGGTATGTGTATTGTTCTCATCAAGACGGACAACTTTCTAATTTACATTAACGATCTCCGACCAACAGGAAGAGAGATATTTTGGTTTGAATGTGGATTTTCTGAAGAATTTTCTCTCCCTCTCTCTGTGTCTCTGTGTGTGTGAGGGGAGGGGGGATTTGACTATTGCTTTTATATTGTTAATCAAGGTTTCAGGGGCTTTTGGGGTCCTTAACGTGCTCAAAAACTCTTGAAACTTTACATACAAGTCGGAACCCCCTGCCATCAGGGACGGGTTGAAGCTGGTACCCGGGCGTGGCAGGGGGGCTCAACAGCGCCCCCTTGAACGGGGTCCCAAAACTTGGTCCATAGATCAAACACGCTTGCATGAATTAATTTGAAACTCGGTACACATATAGATATCATCGGGCCGAACAACTTTCCCCCGGTCAAGTTTTACGCCAGCCCAACAGGAAGTCGGCTATTATGGGTTGTTTGGAAAACGCTTGCTGTGGAATGCGAAGTACTCCTCCTAGAGAATTCATCCAATCCCCACCAAACTCGGTGTGCATGAAGTCAAGACATTGAGGATTCTAAATTGCGGACGGATTTTTGATATCTCGAACGGTTTGGCCGTGGCGAGGAAACGAATTTATGGCGAGAAAAGAGAAACACGAAGTGGAATAACTTCTGCATACATTAACTGATCTTGATGAAACTTCAGCAGTGTGTTCGTGGTAAGAGGCCGATCAGATGGATGTAACTATTGTGAGTCAAAGTTATAGCGCCACCAACTGGCAGCAGGAAGTGTGTCACTTTCAACATGCTTTTGACAAAAGTGGGCGGGTTAGTTTTAACTACAGTAAAAAAAAAATTGTTTGTATATTGTACTCATCAAGCCGGACAACTTTCTAATTTACATTCATTAGCTCCGGCCATCAGGAAGTCAGATATTTTGGTCTGAATGTGGATTTTTTGGCAAAATCATCCTCTGAATTTTTAGCCACTCCTCTTAAACTATTTATTTTATTCCCACCAAACTTTTTCAACATGATGAAAATACCTTAAAGATTCTAAATTATGAACGGATATTGAATATCTCAAACGGTTTTGATATGGCGAGGGATTAAAGTAATGTCAAAAAAGGAATCAGAAAACATCTCATATCTTCTACAAATGTAATTATACACCGTTTATTTTTATATCAAATTATACAAATATTAGAACTAAACCCATTTTATTCTGTTATTCTGTTTTTGCAATTCAAGAAGTATAAAAAAAGTTAAAAACAGGCTATTTAGTGCTATTTGGTTCAACAAAAAAGCAAACATAGGGCTATACTGCCCTCTTGTGTCCAAAAGGATATCAAAATAGTATATAAAATGTTTTACTAGGTAGGCCTATTGTATTTAAATATAAATGTATTAGGTATATGACTGTGAGGATATTTTCCCATCGGTTAATCGACGTGTGACACGAGCGGGTGCTTTTAAATCGCTAATATAAAAGTGAAAGTTAAAAACGGACGTCCGCACTGACATTGATAATGGTGCACGTTGGAAAGAATGATACTTTTAAACATAACACTAAACCGCCATTAGGTGTCGCCAGGCGACCATCTTAATGAGCGAGTCATTGATTCATTCGTTCAAACGATTCATTCGAATGACTGAGTCATTCATGATTGAGACAGATGTTTATGGATTGACCATTGAATCT
>NC_138746.1:34813435-34945935 GCF_965113295.1 Leuciscus leuciscus
GCCCTCTTGTGTCCAAAAGGATATAAAAATAGTATATTAAACTTTTTACTAGGTAGGCCTATATTGTATTTAAATATAAATGTATTAGGTATATGACTGTGAGGATATTTTCCCATCGATTAATCGACGTGTGACACGAGCGGGTGCTTTTAAATCGCTAATATAAAAGTGAAAGTAAAATTCGGACGTCCGCACGGACATTGATAACGGTGCACACACGTTGGAAAGAATGATACTTTTAAACATAACACTAAACCGCCATTAGGTGTCGCCAGGCGACCGTCTTAATGAGCGAGTCATTGATTCATTCGTTCAAACGATTCGTTCGAATGACTGAGTCATTCATGATTGAGACAGATGTTCATGGATTGATCATTGAATCTTTGAGTCAACCGATTCGTTCAAAATGCTGAATCATTCAGTAATGAGAAAACAAGTTGCCGTGAGATGCGCGACGGTTCTGCTGTGATCTTTGTTTAACTATTTTTGCTTCTGAAACAGAACAAAAACAGTCAATATTGCATCTAAAATGTAAGTGACTTAATTATAACTGTTTATTAACCTGTTGTATGAAATCAATGTCACAGTTTCAATCGTGATTGTATTCAGGAAATGGTAGCCTACTCGTCAAGTGAGGTTGCTTAACTCTATCATAGGTTATAAAATATATAAAAACTCCATATTTGTAATTTTTATAGTCAGTATGTTGTTAACTGGGTTTCTTTTTTGTGTGTTGCGCTCATTTGTTTACGTTTCTCCTGGAGAAGCTGCACGAGTCTCAGCAGCGCAACCTTGTTACCATTGATCAGTAATACATTTATTATCAACTGTTGATTGCAACTTAAAATGAATGTAATAAAATTAGAATAATCTCTCGTTTTTTTGTGATTCCCAAGTTATTTTTTGTCATTGACGTTCTAATCAGGCTACTCTGGTCGGGCTAAATTCTCTTTCAGGTATATATATATATTATATATATATATTTCTATTGTATATATATAAATATATTAGGGATGTCGGTTAATCGACGTGTGACACCGCTGGGGGCTTTTAAATCGCTAATTTAAAGTAAAATACAGATGTCTGCACAGACTTTAATAATGGTGCTGAGTAGAGCGAGCATTTTCAATGAATTCCTATGGAAGTAGGAATTAACTAAAAAACGTTCGCTCTGTTCTGCTCGTTCCTCGCCGTGGGCGCTCACAGTTATGAATGCCTGTTTAGCCAAGAGCTTTTAGTTTAATTTTAAAATGAACGCCATTTCGGGGGGTGGATTGCTTGAATTTATTTTACAAAAGCACAATGTTGTGTTTTATTGCGAGTATATATAAATATAAGTAAACACTTTGCAGTTTGAATGATGTCCTGTATGAACAAAATTATGTGCCAATTATGTTTTTATGTGTCTACTGTTAAATCACACACACATTCCAGCATTGCAAACTTGACATCGCAGCCTGTTCATTATAGCCTTAATAAAATATAATAAAATAGTAAACCTAACATATACACACTGCTCTGTTTAAATAGTCAGTAGTACAGTTCGTACATTCACAGTAAGCACTGCTCCACTGTGATTTTTCCAAGCACATTTTTGCGCGTGTGAAGAGGATGATTTTTTCCGTCGATATTGGAACACGAGTGAAGTACAAAGCTTATAATAAAGAATAGTTTAGCATCCAAATACATCACAACTGTTGAAACGTTTTGATTCTAATGAAAGGGTTACGTGAGCCCAACACTTACTTTCGTTTTTATTTTTACATTAAATTTAAAGGATTTGTTGTGGAATATTTTGAGTGTATCATAAAATCAGAATAAGGTAAGACAAGTAAAATTTCCCGTCTTTATTATATATGTATATGTATATGTATATGTATATATATATGAGAATATAAGAAGAAAAAATAAGAATAAGAAGAAATATAGCTGCGAGCAGCGATGGAGGGCCCAAGCCGGTGGAACCGCCACCCCGGTGCCTTTAGTGTAACTAAAGGCACCAGGGTGGCGGTGCCACCGGCTTGGGCCCGCAATCGCTGCTCGCAGCTATATTTATTATTATTATTATTTTTCTTACGACTATTCAGGCACTTTTGGGGCCCTTAATATGCTCAAAAACTCTTGAAACTTTGCACACGGGTCAGAACCCGCGGCCATCAGGGCCGGGCTGAAGCTGGTACCCGGGCGTGGCAGGGGGGCTCGACAGCGCCCCCTTGAACGGGGTCCGAAAACTTGGTCCATACATCAGACACGCTTGCATGTAATAATATGAAACTCGGTACACATATAGATCTCATCGGGCCGAACAACTTTCGTACTTTTACTTTTTACGCCAGCCCAACAGGAAGTCGGCTATTATGGGTTGTTTGGAAACGCATGCTGTGGAATTTAATGTACTCCTCCTAGGGAATTCATCCATTCGCCTCCAAACCCGGTCAGCATGAAGTCAAGACATTGAGGATGATAAATTGCGGACGGATTTTTGATATCTCAAACGGTTTGGCTGTGGCGAGGAAGCAAATTTATGGCGAATAATGGAAACAGGAAGTGTGTTATAACTTCTGCATACATTAACTGATCTTGATTAAACTTCAGCAGTGTGTTCGTTGTAAGAGGCCGATCACATGGATGTGACTATTGTGAGTCAAAGTTATAGCGCCACCAACTGGCAGTAGGAAGTGTGTCCCTTTCAAAATGCTTTGAAATCACCCTCTTATTTTTACCCGATTTGCTTCAAACTTTATGTGTATAATGTAAACACACGGCAGATGTAGACCTGTGAAAGGATTTTTGATATCTTTAATACTGTTGCCATGGCAACGCTTCAAACTTTAATATTCTTTTTTGATGCTTTTGAGACTCTTAACATACTTGAAATTGGATGAAACTCGACAGACACATCACATTTATTAGCCCGTAGACATGTGCAAAGTTTCAGAAACGGGCGTGGTGAGGGGCTCAGTAGCGCCACCTTTAGTCATAAGTGGGGGCTTAGTTTTAAGTAGAGTCACAAAAATCGTTATGTATATTGTTCTCATCAAGCCGGACAACTTTCTAATTTATAGTCATAAGCTGTGACCAACAGGAAGTGAGATATTTTGGTTTGAATGTGATTTTTTGGAGAATTCTCTCCCTCTCTCTCTCTGCCTCTGCGTCTCTGTGTGTGTGAGGGGTGGGGGGATTTGTCTTTTGAGTGAGATTTGTTTAAAATTCCTGTTTTTCAAGGTTTCAGGGGCTTTTGGGGCCTTAAACGTGCTCGAAAACTCTTGAAACTTTGCACACAGGTCAGAACGTGCGGCCATCAGGGCCGGGCTGAAGCTGGTACCCGGGCGTGGCAGGGGGGCTCAACAGCGCCCCCTGGAACGGGATCCGAACACTTGTCCATAAATCAAACACACTTGCATGTAATGATATGAAACTCGGTACACATATAGATCTCATCGGGCCGAACAACTTTCGTGCTCTAAGTTTTACGCCAGCCCAACAGGAAGTCGGCTATTATGGGTTGTTTGGAAAATGCTTGCCGTGGAATGCGAAGTACTCCTCCTAGAGAATTCATCCAATCCCCACCAAACTCGGTGTGCATGAAGTCAAGACATTGAGGATTCTAAATTGCGGACGGATTTTTGATATCACGAACGGTTTGGCCGTGGCGAGGAAACGAATTTAGGGCGAGAAAAGAGAAACACGAAGTGGAATAACTTCTGCATACATTAACTGATCTTGATGAAACTTCAGCAGTGTGTTCGTGGTAAGAGGCCGATCAGATGGATGTAACTATTGTGAGTCAAAGTTATAGCGCCACCAACTGGCAGCAGGAAGTGTGTCACTTTCAACATGCTTTTGACAAAAGTGGGGGGGTTAGTTTTAACTACAGTAAAAAAAAAATAGTTTGTATATTGTACTCATCAAGCCGGACAACTTTCTAATTTACATTCATTAGCTCCGGCCATCAGGAAGTCAGATATTTTGGTCTGAATGTGGATTTTTTTGCTAAATCAGCCTCTGAATTTTTAGCCACTCCTCTTAAACTATTTATTTTATTCCCACCAAACTTTTTCAACATGATGAAAATACATTAAATATGTTAAATTGTGAACGGATAATAAATATCTCAAACGGTTTTGCTATGGCGAGGGATTAAAGTAATGTCCAAAAAGGAAACACTAAAAAGCCTCAAATCTTCTAAAAATGTAATTATATACCATTTATTTCTATATAAAAGTATACAAATATTACAACTAAACCCATTTTTTTCTGTTTTTAAAAATAATTTTATTCAAATTTTATTCTAAAATTAAAAACAGTAAAAAAAAAAAAAAAAGTCATGCATAGGGCTATTCTGCCCTCTTGTGTCCAAAAGGACATCAAAATAGTATATACAACTTTTTACTAGGTAGGCCAATATTGTATTTAAATATACATTTATTAGGTATGTGTCTGAGGATATTTTCCCACCGGTTAATCGATGTGTGACACGAGCAGGTGCTTTTAAATTGCTAATATAAATGTGAAAGAAAAATACGGACTTCCGCACGGACATTGATAATGTTGCACACACAAATCACACACACGTTGGAAAGAATGATACTTTTAAACATAACACTAAACCGCCATTAAGTGTCGCCAGGCGACCGTCTTAATGAGTGAGTCATTGATTCATTCGTTCAAACGATTCGTTTGAATGACTGAGTCATTCATGATTAAGACATATGTTTATGGATTGATCATTCAATCTTTGAGTCAACCGATTCGTTCAAAATGCTGAATCATTCAGAAATGAGAAAACACATTGCTGAGAGATGCGCGTGATGATTCTGCTGTGATCTTTTTGTTTAACTATTTTCGCTGCTGAAACAGAACAAAAACAGTCAATATTGCATCTAAAATGTAAGTGACTTGATTGTAACTGTTTTTTAACCTGTTGTATGAAATCAATGTCACAGTTTCAATCGTGATAGTATTCAGGAAACAGCCTTCTCGTCAAGTGAGGTTGCTTAACTGTTATAAAATATATCAAAACTCCATATTTATAATTTTTATAGTCAGTAAGTTGTTAACTGAGTTAGTTTTTTGTGTGCTGATCTCATTTGTTTACATTTCTCCTGGAGAAGCTGCATGAGCCTCAGCAGCGCAACCTTGTTACCATTGATCAACTGATTACTGGTAATCCATTTATTAACAACTGTTGATTGCAACTTAAAATGAATGTAATAAAATTAGAATAAACTCTTGTTTTAGTGATTCCCAAGTTTTTTTTTTGGGTTATTGACGTTCTAATCAGGCTACTCTGGTCGGGCAAGTAAAATTCTCTTTCAGGTTGGCCTATTGTATTTATATATAAATATATTAGGGATGTGACTGTGATACAATTTTCCCACCGGTTAATCGACGTGTGACACCGCTGAGGGCTTTTAAATCGCTAACTTAAAAGCGAAAGTAAAATACAGACGTCCGCACAGACATTGATAATGGTGCGGAGTAGAGCGAGCATTTTCAATGTATTCCTATGGAAGTAGGAATAAACTAATACATTTTATTTATGTTTTTATGTGTCCACTGTTCAACCGCAACAGCGTCACACACACACACACATTCCAGAATTGCAATCTTGACATCGCAGCCTGTTCATTATAGCCCTAATACAATATAATAATAAAAATAGTCAACATAAGATATACGAATTACACTGCTCTGTTTAAATAGTCAGTAGTACAATTTGTACCATTCACATTATGCACAGCTCCGCTGTGATGTTTCCAAGCACATTTTTGCGCGTGTGAAGAGGATGATTTTTTCCATCGATATTGGAACACGAGTGAAGTACAAAGCCTATAATAAAGAATAGTTTAGCATCCAAATACATCGCAAATATTGAAACATTTTGATTCTACTGAGAGGGTTACGTGAGACCAACACGGCTTACTTTCGTTTTTATTTTTACATTAAATTTAAGGATTTGTTGTGGAATATTTTGAGTGTATCATAAAATCAGAGACAAGTAATATTTTCTGTCTTATATATATATATATAAATATATATATATATATATATATGTGTGTGTGTGTGTGTATATATATATATATATATATATATAAGACAGAAAATATTACTTGTCTCTGATTTTATGCCGGCGGCACCGCCACCCCGGTAACTAAAGGCACCGGGGTGGCGGTGCCACCGGCTTGGGCCCGCAATCGCTGCTCGCAGCTATATTTATTATTATTATTAGGGCCCAAGCCCTGAAAGGGCGAAGGCCCTATTGTTTCCGGTAGGATTATTATTATTATTTTTCTTACGACTATTCAGGCACTTTTGGGGCCCTTAACATGCTCAAAAACTCTTGAAACTTTGCACACGAGTCAGAATCCGCGGCCATCAGGGCCGGGCTGAAGCTGGTACCCGGGCGTGGCAGGGGGGCTCGACAGCGCCCCCTTGAACGGGGTCCGAAAATTTGGTCCATATATCAAACACGCTTGCATGAATTAGTATGAAACTCGGTACACATATAGATCTTATCGGGCCAAACAATATTCGTGCTTTAAGTTTTACGCCAGCCCAACAGGAAGTCGGCTATTATGCGTTGTTTGAAAAACGTACGCTCTGGAATTTAAAATACTCCTCCTAGGAAATTCCTCCATTCGCCTCCAAACTCGGTCAGCATAAAGTCAAGACATTGAGGATGCTAAATTGCGGACGGATTTTTGATATCTCGAACGGTTTGGCCGTGGCGAGAAAACGAATTTATGGCGAGAAAAGAGAAACAGGAAGTGCTTTATAACTTCTGCATACATTAACTGATCTTGATGAAACTTCAGCAGTGTGTTCGTTGTAAGAGGCCGATCACATGGATGTGACTATTGTGAGTCAAAGTTATAGCGCCACCAACTGGCAACAGGAAGTGTGTCACTTTCAAAATGCTTTGAAATCACCCTCTTATTTTTACCCGATTTGCTTAAAACTTTATGTGTATAATGTAGACACACGGCAGATGTAGACCTGTGAAAGGATTATTGATATCTTAGATACTGTTGCCGTGGCAACGCATCAAACTTTAAAATTCTTTTCGGATGCTTTTGAGACTCTTCACATGCTTGAAAATGCATGAAACTCGACAGACACATCACATTTATTATCCAGTAGACATGTGCAAAGTTTCAGAAACGGGCGTGGTGGAATGGCTCAGTAGCGCCACCTTTTGACCAAAGTGGGGGGTTAGATTCATCTACAGCAACAAAACTTGCTATGTATATTGTTCTCATCAAGTTTGGAGAACGCTTGCTCTGGAATTTGAAATAATCCTCCTAGGCAATGTTTTCAATAGGGGGAAAAAATATATATATACATATATATATATATATATATATATATATTTTTTTTTTTTTTTTAAGTGACAAGACAGAGAATATTACTTATCTGAGATATATATATATATATATATATATATATAAATATAGCTGCGAGCAGCGATGGAGGGCACAAGCCGGTGACACCGCCACCCTGGTGCCTTTAGTGTAACTAAAGGCACCAGGGTGGCGGTGCCACCGGCTTGGGCCCGCAATCGCTGCTCGCAGCTATATTTATTATTATTATTATTATTTTGTCAACCTTTCGGGCACTTTTGGGGCCCTTAACATGCTCAAAAACTCTTGAAACTTTGCACACGGGTCAGAACCCGCGGCCATCAGGGCCGGACTGAAGCTGGTACCCGGGCGTGGCAGGGGGGCTCGACAGCGCCCCCTGGAACAGGATCCGAACACTTGTCCATAAATCAAACACACTTGCATGTAATAATATGAAACTCGGTACACATATAGATCTCATCGGGCCGAACAACTTTCGTGCTCTAAGTTTTACGCCAGCCCAACAGGAAGTCGGCTATTATGGGTTGTTTGGAAACGCATGCTGTGGAATTTGATCTACTCCTCCTAGGGAATTGATCCAATCGCTTCCAAACTCGGTGTGCATGAAGTCAAGACATTGAGGATGCTAAATTGCGGACGGATTTTAGATATCTCGAACGGTTTGGCCGTGGCGAGGAAACGAATTTATGGTGAATAAGGGACACAGGAAGTGTATTATAACTTCAGCATACATTAACTGATCTTGCTGAAACTTCCACAGTGTGTTCATTGTCAGAGGCCGATCACATTGATATGACTATTGTGAGTCAAAGTTATAGCGCCACCAACTGGCAACAGGAAGTGTGTCACTTTCAAAATGCTTTGAAATCTCTCTCTTATTTTTACCTGATTTGCTTCAAACTTTATGTGTATAATGTAGACACACGGCAGATGTAGACCTGTGAAAGGATTATTGATATCTTAGATACTGTTGCCGTGGCAATGCATCAAACTTTAAAATTCTTTTCGGATGCTTTTGAGACTCTTCACATGCTTGAAAATGCATGAAACTCGACAGACACATCACATTTATTATCCAGTAGACGTGTGCAAAGTTTCAGAAACGGGCGTGGTGGAATGGCTCAGTAGCGCCACCTTTAGTCCAAAATGGGGGCTTAGTTTTTCCTAGAATCACAAAACTTGGTACGTATATTGTTCTCATCAAGCCGGACAACTTTCTAATTTACAGTTATTAGCTCAGACCAACAGCAAGTCAGATATTTTGGTTTGAATGTGGATTTTCTGGAGAATTTTCTCTCTCTCTGTCTGTGTCTGTGTGTGTGTGTGTGGGTGGGGTGGGGGGGTGGGGGGGGTGTTGTCTATTCAATTTATCTTTGTTTTTCAAGGTTTCAGGGGCTTTTTGGGCCCTTAACATGCTCAAAAACTCTTGAAACTTTTCACACAGGTCAGAACCCACGGTCATCAGGGCCGGGCTGAAGCTGGTACCCGGGCGTGGCAGGGGGGCTCAACAGCGCCCCCTTGAACACGTTCTGAAAACTTGGTCCATATATCAAACACGCTTGCATGAATTAATATGAAACTTGGTACACATATAGATCTCTTCGGGCCGAACAACTTCCGCACTCTAAGTTATTAGCTCCGCCCAACAGGAAGTCGGCTATTATGGGTTGTTTGAAAAACGCATGCCGTGGAATTTGATGTACGCATCCTAGAGAATTCATCCAATCGCCTCCAAACTCGGTCAGCATGAAGTCAAGACATTGAGGATGCTAAATTGCGGACGGATTTTTGATATCTCTAACGCTTTGGCCGTGGCGAGGAAACAAATTTTTGGCGAAAAAAGAAAAACTCGAAGTGTTATAACTTCTGCACACATTAACTGATCTTGATGAAACTTCAGCAGTGTGTTCGTTGTCAGAGGCCGATCACATGGATGTGACTATTGTGAGTCAAAGTTATAGCGCCACCAACTGGCTGCAGGAAGTTTGTCACTTTAAAAATGCTTTGAAATCACTCTCTTATTTTTACCCGATTTGCTTCAAACTTTATGTGTATATTGTAGACACACAGCAGATGTAGACCTGTGAAAGGATTATTGATATCTTAGATACTGTTGCCATGGCAATGCATCAAACTTTAATATTCTTTTTTGATGCTTTTGAGACTCTTAGCATGCTTGAAATTGCATGAAACTCGACAGACACATCACATTTATTAGCCAGTAGACATGTGCAAAGTTTCAGAAACGGGCGTGCTGGAATGGCTCAGTAGCGCCACCTTTTGACCAAAGTGGGGGGTTAGATTCATCTACAGAAACAAAACTTGCTATGTATATTGTTCTCATCAAGTTTGGAGAACGCTTGCTCTGGAATTTGAAATAATCCTCGTAGGCAATGTTTTCAATAGGGGGAAAAAAATATATACAAATATATATATATATATATATATAATTTATATATATATATATTTTTTTTTTTTTTTTTAAGTGACAAGACAGAGAATATTACTTATCTGAGATATATATATATATATATATATATATTTATTATTATTATTCTGCGTGTTCATCAGTACCAGCAAAAGGTACAGTTTTTTAAAGGTACATTATATGTAACTTTTATTCCTCTAGCACTTAAAAAAGAAAACTGCAGAAGAACATTGTTTTGGTTGTTCTTTGGCTCTGCGTGATTGTGTGGATGAATATGTCTCATAGCTTTTACAAAATTTCAAATCCCTCAGTTCTCGCCATCTCTGCAAAGCCAAGCCAATGTTGATTCTTGTTTTATTACAAGCTCTGTCTCGTTCTCTTTTCTCCAGCAGACTCTCCTTTGTTCGCCGTTTGTTTAAAACAAGTGATTCTCTGGAGGTTGGCGGCTCCAAGTCAACTTTTCTCTCTCGCTGTGACAACTAACCCCTTACAGACACACACACTCAACACACTGCGCAGATATTAACATAAATGAATACATAATCTCTGTATTACATACATAATACATTACATACATAGTCTCCAATGCCATCTCGCTCATGTTCGTCCATCCTCGAGATGCTGCTGTTCTTCTTCGCACGATTTTTTATCCCCCAAACTACTTCAGCGGAGCCTACACCAAACACTGATCCCTAAACCTACCCGTCATTGTAACCTTAACCAATGAAATTAGCTGCAGGGCGGGATTTCTGCTTAACTGGTTTGCACCCAGTGGGATTTTTAAAATATTTTTATAGAAAGATTAAAAATACGGGAAAATATTTAAAAGGGATGATAGCGGGATAGCAAGGTAAAATACGGGAGAATCCCGGGAAAAACAGGAGGGTTGACAGGTATGACTCCCACACCAGACACACACACACACACACACACACACACACACACACACACACTCAACTAACCCCTGACCTCCCACACTAGACACGTGTTAAAGCATCCAGAGCAACTTTACTCTATTCACGGATATGAACCAGAAAACCAGATCTAAAATATCTCAAAGAATTAGGTCATTTTGTGCAAACTTTTCTTTGCAAATCTAAATATCGCAAGAACTCAGCATTGTAATTTTTTCAGTATTTAAAGGCATTTAAACACTTTTAATACCTGAACCTAAGAAAGACATTATTTTGATAGACAACTGCCACCCAATTTGTCTGTTAAACTGTGATTATAAGATATTAGCTTTGTTACTTTTTGCCAGCAGACTCTCCTCTGCTAAAAGACTTAAAAGTGTTTTGGGCACAATAACAGATTGGTTAGGTCAGGTTTCATCCCAAAGAGGAATATTGTTAACAATATAGGCCTTTGTATTAGATTTGCTAGACTATGCTGAGCTGATTAAGGAGGAAAGCTTTATTCCTTTTTTTAGATTTTTACAAAGCCTTTGATTCCCCTGAACACAAATTTATTTTTACAATCCATTTACAAATTTGGCCTAGATGATTTCTTTTGGAAAACTGTCTGAATGTTATATAAAAATGGCAACTGCTCAATTAATCTTAAATCTGGTACCTCTCCATGGTTTGATGTGTTTAGAGGGGTCTTGCCACACTTGTTTTTAATAGCTGCTCAACTTCTTACCTTTTTTTTGTTTGTTGTTGAATAGTCAATTACAAGGGATTAATATATCTAATAAACATATTCTCATAATGATGATACTGTTGATCATATCAAAGTTTTCTCTAAAACTTCTGGTCTAACTTTTATTTTGATAAATGTGAACTGCTTTCTATAAAGTCTTGTTCTGCCCTATCCCTGTACAATATTCCTGTTAAGTCTCAAGTGAGTTATTTGGGTGTAATTATTTGCAAAGATGACATTGCGAGAGGTGGAGTAAACTTTGATCCTTCAATTGCTAAGGCAAAGAGAATGTAAATTTCCTGGCTCCAGAGACTTCTCTCTAAGACGAAGGGCCCTCGAGTATTTCTAGATTGACCTACCCTGCTCTTTCTTTGCATGTAGGCAAATCTAGTTGTGTAGAGGTTGACAGAATGCTTTTTGACTTCTTATGGCAACACAAGAGACATTACAAAAAAAAAAATCATAGTCATTAAAAAATTTGAACACAAGGGTCTACATTTTCTTGTCTTTTCTTCTTTAAACAATATGTTTAAGATAAATTAGTTGAGACAATTCTTGGAAAAACAATTTAATGACAGGGAAACCATACTGTGGAATAATACACATTTGGGATTACCAAGGGGGAATAGCAACATATGGGGCATCTAGCCCAGTACAAGGACTGACTGACTGAGCATGCATCTTGTAAGATTTGAGAAATTAGATAAATGCCAGGCAGTCTACTTCACCCTCACCCTCTCTCCCTCATGCTCAGATCAACTGAATTCACCCACGAATATATATCCTTTAATGTGAATAATTATCATCGAGTATTATACATATTTGGTATCATTTGAAATGTCTCAGTGCGACTGGTACAAATGTCTCATTTCCAAATAGGTAAAACAAAAGGTAATAAGGTTTTTAAGAGTTTAGAGATAACTGGCACACAAAGGAAGGTGGTCTTCTGGCAAATGGTCTCACACCCCCAAAAAGTGTAACCTCTGAATGCAAATTTCCATTGTTAGCAGATGTTTCTATGTGAAAGAGGTTCTGTCTATATAATGAAATGCAGCAATGGGCTCTGGGCCTTTTTGTAATTCAAGTTGTCCCATGATGCTAAG
The DNA here is from genome assembly GCF_965113295.1 of Leuciscus leuciscus. NCBI lineage: Eukaryota > Metazoa > Chordata > Actinopteri > Cypriniformes > Leuciscidae > Leuciscus > Leuciscus leuciscus. Next base: position 34,825,972 of record NC_138746.1, read on the forward strand.
AGTGACCAAAAACTCTTAGCATTATGTATTTTAATGTCGGGTTCGCATCTTTTCTCTTTATTCTAGAGCATTTGATATTTTGTATCGATTATCTTTGAATTGATTATGTAATTGGCATGATACATTTACCTGACATAATAAATTGTTACATTTCATTATTCTAACTGACTTTGACATTATTTTCATTAAAGAGTTAAAAAGAATAGTCAAACATTCGCTCACATTTAATGATGCACAGATATCATTAAAACCTTTTCATTTATGGAGTCAGATGAAATAACGAGAGAATACATATGAGAAAATGTATTGCATTTAATCAAAAATACTTTGCCATGAGAAAAGACAGTAACACGTAGAGACCTTCCACGCTGGTCGGCAGGGTTGGGGAGTAACGGAATACATGTAACGGCGTTATGTAATCAGGATACAAAAATCCAGTAACTATAATTCGTAACAGTTACGTCAAAAAACGTAGTAATCAGATTATTGTTACATTTTGAAAAAAGAGGGAATACTTTCAGGATTACAATGGTTTAATTTAAAACTTAATAAATTAGTATTTTGGCATAATAACACTATATTAAGCGCTGTTTGATTATACAGTAGTTCCTGGTTCTGTTGACATTAATGACTCGCGTGTGCCACCCGCAGGTGCATGCGCAAATAACAGCTGTCTACAATCTCCTCAGACGCTGAATGAATCACTGCTGCTAGTAGAAACGTTGCCCGCGGGACAAAAACGCTTTCAATTCATGGAAACATTTTGTTTTCAAAGAAGAAAATGCAAACAACATGGTTGTACCAAAATGTCCTCTCTTAATCTCTTCTCACTTAACGGGATGTTCGCTGCCTAGGTAACGTAGGAGAACTCCCACTGGCAAATTAAGAAAGATCACGGCTTTAGTCAACATGTAGCCTAGGCCTATTTTCAAATAAACTAATATTTAGATTGTGTAGAAATTTAAAATGTTGTGTTTTTATTTTTTTCCTTGTACATGTTAGTTAAAAATAAAATAAAAATAATCTGTAATACCTTACAGTAGCCACTAGATGTCTGTATAGCCCTTTACATAAATATTCAGGGCTGTGTGTTCCCAAGTTGTGGAAATGAGACATGATTGCTTAGTTTTAATAGGTTTTTAGCTACAACATAGTTACTTACAGCTATAAGACATTTTCTTAAATAGTTTATATTTTGCTAATATTTTACACAGGACCAAATTCTTAATAAATAAAAGGTTTTCAAAAAAATTATATTTCTTCTTGCTTGACTTTATTTATATATGTGACCTTGAAGTAATCCAAAAGTAATCAGATTACATTACTTTCATATTGTGGTACTTGGATGACGTTACTGAATACTTTTTTCATGAAGTAATTTGAAACTGTAACGGAATACATTTTTAAAGTAACCCTCCAAGTCTGCTGGTCGGATGCCGGACTTTGGGCCGATCGAGCGCGAACCTACAATCTCAAGTACTGGGCCTGGTGTTGGATGCTTCCTCCACGTCTGACTGCCAAAGGATTAACTTAATCCAGGGTTCGCCAAGTGGGGAACTTACCTGGAGAGCTAGAAGGCACTCGTATCCCCCCTTAGAGGGGAATGGTGCTGCAAGCGAGACAAGGGGTGCTTCTCAATTATCCCTCCTTGTTTCCTCGCTCCTCTGTCCTCCATCCTATGACCCGGAAACCGATCGAACTCAGCCATCTTGAAGGACATCTCAATTCTCTAATTGCACCTCAAGGAGTCGAGGATCGAGGAGTGAGGAGCTTCCCGAGGAGTCATAAGCGAGGATACACGGGTGTATCCTTTGCGGAAGAGTTTTATCGACTAAACATGACGCATTTATTATTATTTACTATGAATTTCTTAAATAATTAAACTTCAACAACACAAGGGCAGATCCTTTGAGCACTGCTGATGACGCTGTGGAGTGACGCTGTGGAGTGACGCTCGAGTGATCGAGTATTCCAATGTATTAAAAAAAAGCTTTAATTCGATTCCTCTGTCCTCCTTTTCTTCCCTCGCATCCTACAGGGGATGGAGCTGAGACGCGAGGAAAGGAAACGAGGATGCAAAAATAAGAATTGAGATGCACCCAAGGAGTCGATACCTGCTTGTACCCAACACGTGAAGAAATCGGCTCCACCGGGAGATTATATAATCTTGCAAAGGTATTAGGTGTGACTGAGCCCGCAGATCTGCAGGACAACACCCAGGAGGAACCCTGACTGCGAGGGGGCACGGCTCGCCTTGGGACTGAAATTTCAAGGCAATTGCATCCACTATCCAGTGGGCCAATCTCTGTTTGGAGACAGCCTTTCCACAGAGCTGATCGGGCATTTCTGGGAGTCTTTCAGAGATTCAGGGACGCCAGGCCAACTGAATTGCGTAGCCAAGTCAGAATTGTCCACATTAGCCAACGGGATGGGCTGGGAAGTGATCGAGAATTAGACAATGTTAGGATTGAGGCAGGCGCTGATTAGCGCAGAGATCCATTTGATAAGGAGAATTAACAAAGCCCAGCGTTACGACCTGTACATCTTCTGTTTTTTCTCCCACCATCTCTAACAGCCCTTTCCCTGACTTTTCTCTTCTCACTATTACTTCATTTATCCCTTATCTTATCAGCATCAAGAGTCTTCAAGCTGGTTCCATTAAAGGTCACTTAAGCAAATATTTTTGGCTCAATTGTGTCAATTAACAGACCCCTCTGCTTATCAATGGCATCCAAAGAACCCAGACGGCAGACAACCCATAACTTCAGACATACTCAAATGTATCTCCAGTCTCCGCCTAGGCCACCACTCGCTACGCAATGTTTATATTGGCTTTCTTCGGTCTTCTCAGATGCTCAGAACTCGCCATCACTTCCAGATTCAACCCAAAAATTCAAGCCACAGAGGCTTTCAAGATCTATATTACATCGAATCGCACCCAAATCAAAAAAGGTCAACAAAACCTTATCAGCTAAATGTACCATCAACATCATTTGCGCACACCCCTCATTCTTCTTTTGCTTTAGCTTGTTCATATACACTCAAAACCTGTTCCTATAGGCTTGCAGGATCATCCACCTCAATTCCAACATACTTGGTCCACTAAAATAATGAAAATAACAGCAGTAAAATCCTTCCCTCTATTCTGAGAGTCCTTCCAGTCCAGTGACCAACCCCTCCCGAAGAACATCACACCATCAGCCTTGCGCTCCACACCGTCATTACCGTTTTCTGGCTGATGTCCCTCCTTTATTTTACACCTTTTTGGGGGAATCAATAGATCCAATCACTAGAAGAACATCTGAATTTGAATTGTTAAAGGCATAATATGTAAGTTGTCGCCACCAGAGGTCACATCTTCAAAACAATAACAAAGGCGAAGCTTGGCGCTCTGAAGGAGAGTGTAACGATGGGAGATGTTGTTTTCACCATCCAGAGATGTATGGAATTCACAAATCATGTTCACGGATGAGGTAATGAATTTACCTGTATGTTTGATCACACTATTTTATGCATCGTAATGAATTAGCTGCCAGGGATGTGAAATGTAATGCTATATTAGCCTGTTACTGATATGTGATTATTTGTGAAATGATTTGTTTGGTTAATGCTGCGCAATTTTACACGTTTAAAACAATCATACTGAAAGTAAATTTGAACTAACCTACAATATTTTTGTGCAACACATAGGCCTACTGTATTTAATTTCACTGCCATAGACTTGGTCACCAGACTTGATAAAAAGCTAAAAAGCAATACTGAAGAACAAACAAAGTGTAATCTAACTGTATGTGTAATTTCATCAGCATAACCCACCATTGCATACTGCATCATCTAACAATACCTAACAATAGTAATAATTATAATACAGAAATATGCTGTAATTCATAGGGTAACTTCATTCATATCTATTAAAATCATCTGTACATGACTATTACTTGTACAATAAACAATATATATTTGCTAACCTGTATATTAAAACATGCAAGCGGAGTCTCTGTCAAGCCCAAGTTTGTTTGTGAAGCTCTCTCCATCTCAAAAACGGCACGCCGATATTGATCCTTGTTTTATTTCTCCGTTTCTCCCAAAGCCTGCGTGACTCAGTTGATCTACGTTTAAATTTTGGGGGATTTTCTGTACTCGCCAATGAATAATCATGATACATGATGACTGACCGACTCAACAGCTAGATGCTGTAAAATAAACACTTCCGCATTTGTCCACGTGTGTTGCCATGGTTTCTACAAGCGGAAACCGAGGATAGCACGGATATCATGTCATTGATAGACATGCAGTGTCAAGAAACAAGCCAGTTTTTAAAATTGGAATTTCTCTGGATTTACAACTCCTTGGGAACTTTTGGGATAATGCAAGTACACAACGGCATGAAATATATCACACTGTGCAAGTGGTTTTTGGATATTTTATTACAAAAATCTTACATATTCATGAATATCAGTCACGTGACCTCTTACGTCATCCGCTCTTTTTCCAGTTGACGGCCGCCATCTTGAGTACCTACCGAGTACTGTCTATGGTACTGACAAACCTATTATCTCAAGTCTTGTTAGAAAACAAACAAAAAAATAACTATTCTTGAAACATTATTTGAATTCTTTAACAAAAATTATTGTATGGAATAGAATAGCTCCTGCAGCAGGTGCATTAGCACAACAGGTAGCATAAAGTTACATGACACAATTTAATTGATTAATATTACACTTTTACTTTTAACTCACTTTAAAACACCATCGAGGATTTGTATCATATTCCGGTCGCGGTTTAAAATGGTTTCAAGTCAAAAAAACATTTTGAAATATGTTATATTTAACATTTTATATGAAGCTATGGCCTATCCTTACCTAGCATGCATACTGTAAACATTCTTTATTCATATGAAAATTCCCCAATCGCACGAAAATCACACACAAATCACATATACTTCAAACCGTGCATTTATTAGCTTCTTGTTTCAGGTGAAGAGATGTTACTTTAGCTTTGTTATCACGGATGTCAGAATGAGGAAGTCATGCAGGACCGCAGGCAGAACAGAAGCGTGATTTTTTTTTTTTTTTTAAACCACTTCAGCGGAAATCCCGCCCTGCAGCTGATTCTAAAGTTTTCATTGGTCATATCAATCACTGTACTGATTGCCTACACCAAACACTGATTACCATTGGACTAATAGCCCTGGCGGATACTGTATTGCATGTATTTGAACACAAATAAACCGGAGAAGACGTGAATGAATGCTTTTTGAGTGATGATTTCTATTCAAAATAACGAACGTTACAGATTTATGTTATGTTACATTTAAGTTATATTTATGTTACCGTGTTGTGAAAGCATAGCTAGCTAGTTCCTTTGCAACTGACATATCGATCTTGCCGAATAAGGTACTCAAGATGGCGGCAGACAAGTTTTAGAAGTGAGTGACGTCAGTGAGGAGACGTTGGTGACATCATCTGATATTCATGTATTGCGCTTTTAATATAATACATCTTAGATCTTTTTTTTTTTTTAACTCCATTTTATTAAAATATATAAAAACTAAAAACTTGGGCCTTGTTAAAAATGTCCTTATGTCTAAAGGATGAATAAACACGTTTTCATATCATTCATTAAACAATTCAGTTATTCTCTTACTGTACACATTGTCTCTTACATTCCACCTCATCACTTCGAAATACGTAAAGCTGAAGGATTGATAATTGTGATTCTGATGATTTATCAATGTCTGAGGGAAAACTGAACCCCTGGTTCAGATCAGATACTACACAGTACAGTAGAGAGTGTCACAGCACATTCTGGACAGAATTTTATTTATCATTTAAAACATATCGAAATACCAGTTGCTTTGATATTTTGTTTTCTAATGCAAGTACTTTAACATTTTAAGTATACCTTAAGTGTCCAAATAAGAGTCTTGCTTGGTTCACTGTATGTTGATGGATGACTTTGGCTAATGTTCTGGCAAGGTTCTCTCAAAGTTATGAATAAACGTTCTTCTAGTAATATTAATTTAACAAAGTTATCTGGTCTTTCTTTAATGATATTCTCAAAACGTTTGCACAAAAACATTATTTATACATTGTTCATGGAACTTTTATCTTAAACGTTTTACTTCATCTAACGTTTTGTTTCAGAACATTCAGAGAACATTCAAAAGTAACAGAATTATAAATGGATTGTTCCATTAACATTCATATAATAATAAAAAATAATAAACGTTTTTGGAACTTAGCTGGTTATATATACGTCTATAAAGAACATATGCATATGCTGAGATTGATATTTCTAAATATAAAATGTTCCCAGTTATTTGGTGATTGATTAAAAACCATTAAACTAGAGGATGGATTAAATAAAGTAGAGATTGAGGTTGTTTCTGAAGATGGCACAACAGAGATGTACAGTATTGCGTGACCAAACTCTCTGCCAGTGATCTGACCTTACAGGGAGGACATTCACTTCAGCCTGATTCCTCTCCAACGGCCTATAACTACTCATGTGAGTTATTTAAGGACTCAGGCTATATTCTCTGAGAATCGCCATTCTCACGGCTGTTTATTCAGGTCATTCTGTTTCTGAGATTTAGATCCCATACCTTTTGACTCTTGTGAGGTGATAATGAATCCTCAGACACCAGACAAGAACATGCAGATTACTGTCAATGACACTTTTTGTTCTGAACCTGTGTTGTGTTAAATGCGGGATAAACAGTAGTTATTATAAAGGTGATATCAGCAGATGGCGCCAACTCTCAAGTAAGAACTAAGACCTACCACTACACAACAAAATACACTCAACATACATTCAAAATACACAGTGGGTGCTCCCTTGTTTTTTCTATGGAAGCGTGTTTGATACTAAAATTAATAAAAGGTAATTGTGACTTTTATCTCAAAATTCAGACTTTTTCTTGCAGTTGCGAATTCACATCTTGCAATTCTAACCTTTTCCCTTAGAATTGTGAGATATAAATTTGCAATTACATGTTGTAAAGTTAGACAAAAAATAATAATAATTGCAAAAAAAACTTCTGAGACTTTTTTTTCTCAGAATTGCAAGTTTTGAAAGAAATGAGAGAATTGCAAGTTTTATCGGTATTTATAACTCGCAACTGATAAAAAGGTATTTTGTCGACATCGTCAGCACTTAGACCAGACCAGTGTCAATATATCAAATGTGAGATTAATGATTCTGTTGTCAAACCCCTTCATGTATTCTGACATTATCATCATTGTATGTTTATCTGTCATGTTTGTATGCAGTGAACCCATATAGACAGGCCCATATATTGACATGCTGACACGGAGATGAGCATTTGTGGTTAAAAGGTATATAAATGGGTTTTTTTTTTTCATAAAATGACTTATGGCTTGTCTAGATAAGACTCTTATTCCTCGGCTGGATCGTGTCGAGACTTTGAAGCTGCACTGAAACTCACATTTAGACCTTCAACCCGTTGACACCATTGAAGTCACTATATGGATACAAATCCTGGAATGTTTTCCTCAAAAACCTTCTTTTCTTTTCAACTGGAGAAAGAAAGACATGAACATCTTGGATGATGTGGGGAGAGTAAATTATCAGGAAATTTAAATTTTGAAGTGAACTACTCCTTTAAGAAAAAATGGTACACAATGGTAATGTCTAGTAAACGAAAGCGATTGGTGTGTTATTGTTTCTTCAGGTAACATGATGCAGTGTGATTGAGGACAGTCTCTACTGAAACATCTGGAGCAGACTGCTAAGCTTCTGCTTTAAAGGTTAAACCCCACCATGCTAAACTACATTTTCTTCTTGGGCAGACACTAGAGGAGCACTACTTCGCAACAGAGATGTATGGCCTGAGAAAGAAGTTTGCAAAGTTTGCTTTTTTAGGCCCCTAAAAACACTTGTCATGTAAATTAACATTTTTATTTGAAAATTGTGTCATGTAAATGCCCCCTGAATGTGTCAGATAAGAGGCACTTTGGCTCTGTGCAAAAATCCACACTTGATGTCTTGGTCACTTGACCATACGTGCATGTGACAGGAAGTGCGTGCGCAAGACTGTCCAATGTCTTAAAAATGCCAAAGCTCAGTGCCCTTAATGTCCACTAAACCCACACCATCTCGAATAACGCTTCGGAGTGGTATTCAAGGCTAAGCGTATCCCATCATGCATTGTGTTTGGAAACTTGCATTCCCCGAAATCACAAGATGTCCAGGAAAACATGGTAACACTTTATTTTGATGGTCCATTTTGAACATTCTGTTGACTGTGTCCCAGTTCAAAGCTGCACCCTTCGGAGGCTGCATTCGAAGGCCGATTGCGTCATGACAAAGGCTACCCCGATTCAAAAGCGACTTCAAATGCGCCCTTCGTTTCCCCGTGAAATGAAGGATACACTCTTTCAGTTCCATTTTATTTTTGCTGGATCTTCTAGAACTGGTAAATGCCTCACTTCTCTCTGGGAGTTTTCCAAACTCCCTGAAAACTGCAGTTGTCAAGCCCCTCCTGAAAAAGAGCAATCTGGATAAGACCATATTAAGCAACTATAGACCGATCTCAAATCTTCCTTTCATAGGCAAGATCATTGAAAAAGTTGTCTTCAACCAGCTGAACAAATTCTTGAGCTTGAATGGATCCTTTGACAATTTTCAATCTGGTTTCCGACCGCACCACAGCACAGAGACAGCGCTCATAAAGATAATAAACGATATTCGCTTAAATACTTATTCAGGCAAATTATCAGTGCTGGTACTACTCGACCTCAGTGCTGCATTTGACACTGTCGATCCAGCCCGAACTCATCCCAAGGCGTCATATACTGACGCTTTTGACATTTTGTCTACATCCAACGCACATGGCACCCTTTAGCGTAAATATGAGACGCAGATAGATATGGGCCAGAAGGCACCTACCCCAGACCTAAACCTACCCATAACCGAACAAAACTCTGTGCGTGTCATATTGACGCTAAAGGGTGCCATGTGCGTTGGATGTAGACGAAATGTCAAAAGCGTCAGTATATGACGCCCTAGGATGAGAATGCGTTGGTCGATCACAACATACTTCTTGACAGGCTGGAAAACTGGGTGGGGCTTTCTGGGATAGTCCTAAAATGGTTCAGGTCATACTTAGATGGGAGAGGTTATTATGCGAGTATAGAAGACCATAAGTCTGAGTGGACATCCATGACATGCGGAGTCCCTCAAGGCTCAATTTTTGCGCCACTCCTGTTCAACCTGAATATGCTCCCAATGAGCCAAATAATGAAAAAGAACGAAATTGCTTACCACAGCTATGCAGACGACACACAGCTCTACTTCTTGGTGTGTCACTAGAGTCAGACCTTAGTTTCAGTAGTCATGTCAAAGCAATAAATCAGCAAACTATCTGAATAATATTTCAAGTATTCGATGTTTTGTTTCCAGACAAGACTTAGAGAAACTTGTTCATGCTTTCATCACCAGCAGGGTGGATTATTGTAATGGACTCCTCACTGGCCTTCCCAAAAAGACCATAAGACAGTTGCAGCTCATACAGAACACTGCCACCAGGATTCTGAGCAGACCCAGAAAATATGAATATATCACACACCAGTCCTCAGGTTTACACTTGCTCCCAGTTAGATTTAGGATTGATTTTAAAGTATTATTACTGGTATATAAATACTCAATGGCCTAGGACCTCAATACATTGCAGATATGCTCACTGAATATAAACCCAACAGATCACTCAGATCATATCAGCTAGAAATACCAAGGGCTCACTCCAAGCATGGTGAGTCCACAATTAGCTTTTATGCCAGCCGCAGCTGGAACCAGCTTCCAGAAGAGATCAGATGTGCTCAAACTGTTTTAATACGTTGCTTATACAAATACATTTTATTTCAACATATTTCAGTCGATTTTTATAGCAAAATAGTTTGCTAAAAGCAGATCATTCATTCACACACAGAAACGCAATTCAAATTTAAACTGTCTTTTTGCGAGTTGTGGTAAACAGCGCATCTCTCCGTTCATTCATTCACACAGAAACGCGATTTACTTGAGAATGAAAAAAAACTTACTACAGTATTCCATCCGTTGCTCCTCGAAATACCAGCACTTCTGAGGTAAGTTTTCCATTATTATTATTCCTCACAGCGCTGCGAGACAGTGTAGACAAGTACACTGATCTGAATGTTTTCTCGAGCTGATATGTGGGCGTTCACAGTTTGTATGGGATCGTCTCAGTCATTTGCGTTTGAATAGCGCGCGCTCTCCGTGGGCGGGGCCGATTATAACGTAATGAGCTGAGATGAGCTCGACTGGAATCGCTCTTTTAATACAGATTTCACAAGATGAGAATATTTGTTTATATAAATTACATCATTTAAAAGAAGAGAATTCAAGCTTCATGCCTGTGTGTCTGTATGCCTGAGTATTCACTGAGTTAGTTCATTTTCGGACACGTTTCAGAATGGACTTCACTGGCAGAGAGAAGGCAGAACTCGCTTCGTGTTTATTTTTCTTTATTTGGCAAAAAGCACAACACTTTGTTTTTATTGTGAGTGTACACAAAAATAATACACATTTAACAGAATCGATTGATGTATGAAACTCCTATGGAAAGTCAAAGTATTTATGAGTTTCTTTTACACTGATAAAAAAAAAAGTGAGCTGGTATCGCCGGCGATACAGCCGACCTCAGGGGGTTAATTATATTTATTATTTTCATTTATTCTATGTAAAGCACTTTGAATTGCCATTGTGTATGAAATGTGCTATATAAATAAACGACCTAAACAAATTGTAAAAAACTATTGCTTCAGAAGCATAACCTTGAACTTTCAATAGAGGTCTTTAAAAGGTTCATTTAAAACTCCCTATGGAGTAAGTTAATAACTTCATGAACCCTATGGTTGCATGCTATGAGACTTGAAAAGTACAGGACGACTATCAGTTTCATCACATTGGCAGAAAGAGGCACTTTTTCAAAGCCAAAAGTAGTTAAACCAGACACGCAGCAAAATGACAAGTCAGGTACAACCAAGGATTGATTTGTCCGTTTTATTGAGAACCTTCCTTTTGCTCTTGAACCATTACAGGACCAAGGGAGGCCTTGCCTTCCCACTGAATGCCTAGAAGAAAAGAGCCAAGTTAGAGCACTTGAAATCAAAAGCAACCTTAGAAAGAGCAAACGCTACCAACCTCCATAGGGAGCAGCAAATTCACCATCAGGACCACATGTTGAGTCACAGCAACCACAAACTTGGTCGTTTCCATCAGCAGCAAGCCACCTGCACCAAAATAAAGACATGGAACCTTCAACATGAGAAAAGTCAACTTAATGCCTCCCCTAAAAAAAAAACTCACGTACCTATTAACAAAGGAACAGGATTTGCGCTGATCATCACTGGGTGCAGAAGCAATAGTTGCCTTCAGAGTACATGTTATATAGATCTGCAAGGGATGACAGACAAGTCACAAAACCAAAGCAGATGGGAGGAGAAGTCAAGTTAACTCATGATATTCATAGTACATACAGAAGGACTGTTGCCCTCCTGGAACATAAACGCCTCCAGCTGGAACTGGATCTTGTCAACCTGGGACCGAGGCATGAAGCGGGAGCTGGAAGCTGTAGTTTTGGCATCCACAAAGCACCTGATGACAAAACAGTCACAAAGAGCAATTCATGAATGTCAACTGTAGAGCATCAAGCAACTAGACCTTACCCCTGACTGTGACAAAGTCGTTACAAAAGGCAACTTAAACAGTCCTACCGCATCAAGGGCCATGACCTTACCCATGATTCTCAATGAAGGAATATCTCGGAAGAGAGTTCACATCAGGTACTTGAGTGGCCACACAGCAGTCCACAAACACACGCAGAGGCACATGATTGTACTGCTTCACAGATGCCTCGATGTTAATAACGCCACCCAGGAAATAGGAGTATGAAGGCCTCTGATAGGCCCAATCATCTACACAAAAAACATTTTAGGCACAGCCACAATAGCAAGGGTAAAGGCTTATTTTATTGAAAGAAAAAACATGTACCAACCCATCATGATCTTCAGGGAGAAGAGCAAGACTTCTTCACCAGCCTCTGTTGAGGCATACGGGACCCATGTTGGCCTCAAGGCATCACTGCTTACATTTTGGAGCCTGCAGTTCATGAAAGTACCCATTAAATGGTCTCCCAGTTGCACGAGAAAGTGCAGAGTCACAGATCCCCTACCTTTGATAGTGGCATTGAACACCAACAATTGCGCCATCGGCCCGGGTAATCGGAGTTCCTGCAAACGCCTCAGGGGTGTAGGTAAGAGAGAAGGTGTAGACAAGCTCATCCTCATTCATCTGTAAAAACATTTGTGTTTACCAATTCATCCCAAAGACTGTACATACACCAAGACCATGCACTCATATTGCTATGAATGGGAGAAGGTGCACTGCAATATGGTTAAAACTAGCTTTAACACCATTAAGGCCCAAGATTTGTTCTGGTTTCTTAAGCTCCTTTCATACCACTTATGGGATAGTTTACATCAGATGTTGGTCTGAAGGCTTAAAGATAAGTAGCATCAATTCAGGATTTTCCCATTCAAATAGATAAAAATTGGTCTTAGCTGCCCTGGCATTGTAAAACCAAGTGAACTGACTTTCCTTGAAAAGATCCTCTGCCACAACAAATAACCCATCACAACGTCTCTGTTCTTACCATCAGCACACTGTTGCAGTCCTGTAATTCATACTCAAAGAGGAGCACTCTTGACCCAGGATCCTGACCAACAACAGGACATCCACCTAAAGACAGACCAGTTGGCTGGATCAACTGACCATTGCTGAAGAAGTCCTGCTGGACCTCTATGAGAACCCGGTTCTCGCCACATTGAACCGCTACGCTGCTGGGAGTCACGGGTTGCAGCAACTGGAAGTCCACAGCCAACTCGCTCTGCACCTCAGGAACAATGGGATACCTCCAATCCAAAGGCTTCACTGGACCCTCCAACAGCTGCTTCTCCTGAAGGCCAAAAGGCTCCTGTGCAAGGCTTTTGGAGTCAGCACCCAAAGGACTCTGAAACTGAGAAGCCACTTGCAAAGGGTTCCAGAGCCCTAGAGGAGAAAGGGCAGGACTTCTGGAAGCTGGATCTGATTTTGGCCCCATGCTTCTTGGACTATGACTATACCTCAAACTTCCCAAGACATCAGGCATATCAAATGCAAAAATCACAACCACCACTAAGACCACTTTCAGGAACCCCATTCTAACAAATGTTGACACAAACACTAACACTTGGCTTTGCCATTTTGTACAGCTTTGAGTTAAGGTGGCTCCACCCCTTTTACCTTAATTGATTATCCTTGATTCTCCTCTGGACCTGCAGAGTGTATGCATCTTAGGGACGCACCATTCTGCAAATTTTTTAAGCGACTGTCCTCCAAATACCCACACTTGCCGTCTTTGTACTTGACCACTTGTCTACTTACATGACCTACAGTATTTCCGGTCTTTGATCCATGTGTTCAAGTGGGCTTGAAGACCGCAAGTGTGTGCAGAACCTTTGAATACCCAATGGGACACACTTTTAGTTTTGCAAAAATGAAAGTTTACAGAGGCAAGTTTGGCAAGGCAAGTTTATTTATATAGCACATTTCATACACAATGGCAATTCAAAGTGCTTTACATAGAAGAAATTAAAATAATAAAAAGAAATAAGAATAATTAAAACAGTTTAGAAAAATAAAATTAAATACAGTACAGTACAGTCGGACGAACAGCGGCACAGTGCTCATTCAGTAAATGCATAGCTAAACAGAAGTGTTTTGAGTCTGGATTTGAATGTGACCACTGTAGGAGCACATCTGATCTCTTCTGGAAGCTGGTTCCAGCTGCGGCTGGCATAATAGCTAAAAGCAGACTCACCATGCTTAGAGTGAACCCTTGGTATTTCTAGCTGATATGATCCTAATGATCTGAGTGATCTGTTGGGTTTATATTCAGTGAGCATATCTGCAATGTATTGAGGTCCTAGGCCATTGAATGATTTATATACCAGTAATAATACTTTGAAATCAATCCTAAATCTAACTGGGAGCCAGTGTAAAGACCTGAGGACTGGTGTGATATGTTCATATTTTCTGGTTCTGCTCAGAATCCTGGCGGCAGCGTTCTGTATGAGCTGCAACTGTCTTATGGTCTTTTTGGGAAGGCCAGTGAGGAGTCCATTACAATAATCCACCCTGCTGGTGATGAAAGCATGCACAAGTTTCTCTAAGTCTTGTCTGGAAACAAAGCATCTAATTCTTGCAATATTTTTCAGATGATAGTATGCTGAATTAGTTATTGCTTTGCCATGACTACTGAAACTAAGGTCTGACTCTAGTGTCACACCAAGATTCCTGACTTGATTTTTAGTTGTTTGACCCCTAGAGTGAAGGTATGCGTTCACCTTGAGAACTTCATCTTTGTTTCCAAACGCAATAACTTCAGTTTTGTCTTTGTTTAATTGAAGAAAGTTTTGACACATCCAACTGTTGACTTCATCAATGCATTGGCACAGGGAGTCAATGGGGCTGTAATCGTTAGGCGATAGGGCTAAGTACAGCTGTGTGTCGTCTGCATAGCTGTGGTAAGCAATTTGGTTGTTTCTCATTATTTGGCTCATTGGGAGCATATACAGGTTGAACAGGAGTGGCGCAAGAATTGAGCCTTGAGGGACTCCGCATGTCATGGATGTCCACACAGACTTATGGTCTCCTATACTCACATAATAACCTCTCCCATCTAAGTATGACCGGAACCATTTTAGGACTATCCCAGAAAGCCCCACCCAGTTTTCCAGCCTGTCAAGAAGTATGTTATGATCGACAGTGTCAAATGCAGCACTGAGGTCGAGTAGTACCAGCACTGATAATTTGCCTGAATCAGTATTTAAGCGAATATCGTTTATTATCTTTATGAGCGCTGTCTCTGTGCTGTGATGCGGTCGGAAACCAGATTGAAAATTATCAAAGTATCCATTCGAGCTTAAGAATTTGTTCAGCTGATTGAAGATAACTTTTTCAATGATCTTGCCTATGAAAGGAAGATTTGAGATCGGTCTATAGTTGCTTAATATGGTCTTATCCAGATTGTTCTTTTTCAGGAGGGGCTTGACAACTGCAGTTTTCAGGGAGTTTGGAAAACTCCCAGAGAGAAGTGAGGCATTTACCACTTCTAGAAGATCTGCTTCTAAACTGTTTAACACACTTTTGAAAAAAGATGTGGGAAGTGTGTCAAGAGCGCATGTTGATGTTTTAAGGTGCTGTACGGTTTCTACCAAAATTTTGCCATCAATTTTTTTGAAATCAGACAAAGTTACTACTTTTTCAGGTGGTCTGATCTGTCTGACCCCAGCACAACTCAAGGATGTGCTGATCACCTTTCTGATATTATTGATTTTGTCAGAGAAGAAAGAAGCAAACTCACTGCACTTGCTGTTTGAGAGCATTTCACTGGGAATCTGGCTTGGGGGGTTTGTCAGTCTCTCTACAGTAGCAAAAAGAGTGCATGTGTTGTTTAACTTGCAGTTTATAATATTTGAGAAGAAAGTCTGTCTAGCTTTGCCTAGTTCCATATTGAAAGCATGAAGGCTGTCTTTGTAGATGTTATAATGGACTACAAGCTTTGTCTTCCGCCACATGCGCTCTGCTTTCTGCATTGTCTTTTCATATTTTGCACTGCTGTTGAATTTCTCCAAGGTGCTTTTTGTCTGCCACTCTTCTTCCTGACTTTCACAGAAGCAATATCATCAATTGCACTTTTAACTTTTGAGTTAAAAGAATCAAGGAGAAAATCAACAGAGTCAGCAGATATGCTTGGTGTTAAGGATATAGCCTTCATAAATAGTACACTAGTGTTCTCATTTAAGCATCTCTTCTTGACAGACTCTGATCTAGCTTCAGTGGCAGGAGAGATCAATATATCAAAGAAAATACAGAAATGATCAGACAGTGCTACATCCTTAATAACAATCGATGAGATGTTTAGACCCTTACTGATAAGTAAATCTAGAGTGTGTCCATGATTGTGTGTGGGTCCATGTACATGCTGAGTCAGATCAAAAGTTTTTAAAACAGTTTTGATTTCTTTTGCCATATTGTTTTCTGCATTATCTATGTGAATGTTAAAATCTCCAGCAATGGCAAAACAGTCTAACTCTGAGGTAATTGTTGATAACAGTTCTGTAAATTCCTCAGCAAAGGCTGGAGAGTATTTTGGAGGCCTGTAAATAATGATGAGTAAAATGCGTGGAGCACCTTTTAATACAATACCCAGATATTCGAAAGACGTGTAGTTCCCAAATGATATTTGCTTACATTGATAGATATCTTTAAAAAGAGCAGCTAGACCCCCACCTCTCTTAACAGCTCTGCAGACACTCATAAAAGTAAAGTTAGGAGGGGATGTTTCATTGAGGATTGTTGCACTGCAGCTGTCTTCTAGCCAGGTTTCATTTAGAAGCATAAAATCCAGGTTGTTTGTGGTTATTAAGTCATTGACTAGAAGTGATTTATTTTTAAGTGAGCGGATGTTTAAAATTGCTAACTTAACAGTCTTACTTTTTTTCCCTACACCAATCTTAGTTAGACGTGCAATAGGCACCAGATTAGTTGAGTTTGCTGTACGGCTATTGAAGGCCTTAGACTTTCTATCTTGTAATAGAACAGCAATAGAGAAAGATACAGGCACACTGGGTTCCCGCTTGTTCTGTAAACATTTGAGAAAGTTACTGTTATCAAAGCGGGGACCCGACACACATCACTGAGAGCTGGTATCAGTTGTTTTTGGTTCACCTCGAGCAGATGGAGGAGGGTGTGGGCCCTGGCGTTGTGGCAGAGGCCGAAGAGCTCTCACAGGAGGAGGGGGCGGGCGAGCTCGGCGCGCAGGCTTTGGTGGTAGCGGTGCCCGACGTTTTTTGGTTGATATCTGGGGGCTTGCAGCAAAAGAGTGTGATAGTCTGGTTCCAGCATGCACCAGTTCTTCCATTTTCTGTGAGAAGCACAGAAGTGGAGTT
Source organism: Leuciscus leuciscus (assembly GCF_965113295.1). Classification (NCBI taxonomy): domain Eukaryota; kingdom Metazoa; phylum Chordata; class Actinopteri; order Cypriniformes; family Leuciscidae; genus Leuciscus; species Leuciscus leuciscus. The sequence goes on from NC_138746.1 coordinate 34,843,008, forward strand.
GCTGGCGAGAGGGAAAACGTGTCTGGTGAAAGGGGCTGTTGCTCTGGTGTTATAGGAGGCTGTGATATGCTGTCCTGGCTTCCCTGGCTGTTTTCCAGGAAGTCGTCCTTGGGTGCTGAATCTTGGAGCAGTTCTGATGTGTCTGTCTGTGGTGAGCTCTGTGGGCATGGCTCAGCTGAGATTGTGTCCGTGAGCAGAGGTTGTTGTGGCTCAGTGGTGTTATCATTGTCCTTGTGTGATATGTCAACATCATGTCCATTCTGAAGTGAAGTCTTGTGGTCATTCATACTGTGTCCAGGTGTGTGTGTGCCATTCTGATTGAGTGGATTGGCACACACTGCAGAAGGATGATTGAGGGAGAAGTAGATATTGTCCTTTAACACTCTTGAACCAAGTTTGTTTGGGTGATGGCCATCCCGATGAAATAGTTGTCTCTGACTCCAGAAGAGATTGAAGTTGTCAATGAAGTTTACTCCTTTTATATTGCAGGTTTTTTGCAGCCATGTATTAATCCCAAGCAACCGTGAAAACCTGTTTGTCCCTCTTGCTGGGAGTGGTCCACTGATGAATGTCTGAACTTTCAGTTTTTTAAGTGTTTCAAAAAGTTCATTGAAATCCTTCTTAAGGAGTTCTGACTGCTCTTTATGAATGTCATTCTTCCCCACATGAATGATGAGTCGATTTGCAGTCTTATGTTTCATCAGAATGTTCTGAAGTTCCCTGTTTATATCAGAAGTTGTTGCTTGTGGAAGGCAGCATGTAGTTGTATCCCTGCTGCTAATGTTTCTGATTATGGAGTCCCCCACTATCAGAGTCCTGGGCTCGGCTGCGCTCTGAGCAGAGTGCCGCTGTCTGCTCGACCTTGAGCGCCAGTTAGCATCAGTGTTAGCTACTGGCTGATACAGTCTGTGTTCGATCACATTCATCACGTTTGGGGATTCCTCATTTACATTCATTAGTACTTCAAATCTGTTCTCAAGATGTATAGGTGTTGGTAGGAGACCAGTGTTTGCAATCTTTGTCAGAGCTTTATCTGGGGTAGAGGATGCTACTGCGGCAATATGTGGGGCTCGTGACAATCTGATGTCTCGAGTGTCTTTGGGTCTCGCTCCCTGTTTGTGCCATCGATATGTAAGTCGATCGGCTTGTTTCTCTACCTGTCGAGGAGCACTAGTTTCATGGGACTCACCGGCTATATGCTGAGGGCGTCCATGACAAAGCTCTGTTGTGTGTTCCGTCTGGTTTGGTGGTCCCGTAAATAACTTTGTTTCAAGAACTGCAATCCTTTGTAAAAGAGCTTTATTTACACATTTTGATTTCAAAAATAAACGTATAAATGTCTGTTCAGTAGTCCCTGTGAGCGACCGAGAAGCCAAGAACAAGGAACACAAGCTTTGCACAAAGAAAAATGGGTCTTTATTTGAACCCAAGGGAAAAAAAATAACTTTACAAACTCATACATTTCTTACAATAAAAATAAAATAAACAAACAGAAAATGGGATCAAACCAGTTAGACAAAAACCAACCAAACAAACTAAAACTGACCTGCTCAAATGAACAAAGCAACAACTTATAAAGGAAAGGATGGGCCCATTACAAATTAAGAGGGGAAACAATTTCACATTCACATCACATTACTAAATAAATGTTTTTCTCCAAAACGCGTTGGCCACAATTATCGGTACCCCTAAAAAATGTTATCAGTAAGAACACGAAATTGTCTAGCTATGACTTCTTGTTTCACAGGAGTTTAAATATAAAAACTTCCCTTAAAAATTCCAAAATTCCCTTAATCATCCATCACAATGAGTAAAACCAAAGAATATAGTTTTGATGTGCATCAAAAGATTGTTGAGTATCACAAAGTAGAAAGTGGCTGTAAGAAAATAGCTAAAGAATTTGTAAAATCCCCATCCCCTCCTTGCTCCTCCAAAAATAAACTCTAGCAATTCAGTTGTCAGACATGACTGGAACTTCAAAAGGGACCGGATTCTATAGTCAGTTGAAACAAAAAAAGGGGGCTTTTTGGCAGCAAACCCACTAGATGTGTTTGGTGCAAACAGGGATAAAAAAGTATCCCATGCATACAGTTAAATATACTGCTGGATCTTATATGTTGTGCGCCTATTTTTTATTTTTTTGCTGGAGGTCCTGGACATCTTGTTCAGATACATAGCATTATGGATTCTTGCAAATACCAACAGATAAAAAATCAAAACCTGACTGCCTCTGCTAGAAATCTTATAATGGGCCGTGGTTGGATCTTCCATCAGGACAAAACAAACATTAAAATCAACACAAAAATGGGTAACTGAGCACAAAATGAAGCTTCTGCCATGACCGTCCCAGTCCCCTAAACTGAACCCTATAGAAAATGAGTGGAGTGAACTGAAGAGAAGCGTCAACATGAACATGAACTTGTGAATCTGAAGAGAGTCTGTATAGAGGAATGGTCTCTGATCTCTTATCAGTTGTTCTCCAAACTCATCAGGCATTATAGAAGAAAACTCGGAGCTGTTATCTTGGTAAAAGGAGATTGCAAAAAGTATAACAGGGAGCCAATACTTATGGCCAGCATGTTTTGGGGAAAAGCATTTATTTCATAATGTGATTTACCCCCCACTTTCAATTCTTTTACTTAAATGAAAGGTTAGATTTTTGCAAATTTGATGAATGAAAGATCACAAGGATAAACAATGCAGATTGAATTTGTACAGCCATGTTTGATCATATTTACCAGGGGTGCCATTTATTATGGCCACAACTGTATGTAAAAGTTGGTTGTTTGATGTGTTTCACACCTGGGAAGACAAAGACCCTCCCATAGTGGCCCTATCAGGTGGGACTGTAAGGGAACTATTCATGGATTTCATCCGGTCCCTTTCCACAGGTGTATTAATCAAGCACAATGCAGTCTGCATTCATAATCTAGGTGCTTGATTTTATACACCTGTGGAAAGGGACCTTATGAAACCCATGAATAAGCAACAAATGAGGAGAGATAAAAAAAAAAAAGAGAATGGCTTTTTGATTGTTTGGATTAATTTACAACACAACATAGTCCTTAAGCCTGGAACACACCAAGCCGACGAACTAGCGCTGATGAAAGCCGACTGTGTTGTACCTCGCATTGGGGTAAAACGCTGCACTTGAACACACCGAGAGAACTACTGCCGACTGTTAGCTAGAATCCGCATTCTGCACCTGCTATACTACAACCGTCTATTTCTGCAGATATATTCATCATTCAAAAAGGGAAACCGACACTGCAGGCTGCAGATACACAAACCATAAACAAAGCAGTGCATGTGTCACAGGCAGGGGGCGCTAGCCACCGCTCTTATTTATATACTACTCTGAGGAGCAAACAGTATCCCCACAAAGAAGTCAGAACTCAATGGATAGCTTTAAAACATATATTTTTATTAAATTATTAAAAGAGGTGAGAATTCTTAAGGTGAGAATTACTCTCAGGAGGACTAGGCCATAGGAGGCTAGTCAGTGTCAGCACAGCAGTTCCTCGTTTGATCCTGCAGGGAGCTTGGGCAATGGAAGGCTAGTTAGCATCAGCGCAGCAGTTTCTCATTCTCTCCAGCAGAGGACTTGGACAGTGGAAGGCTAGTTAGCATCAGCCCAGCAGTTTCTCGTTCTCTCCAGCAGAGGGCTTGGACAGTGGAAGGCTAGTTAGCATCAGCGCAGCAGTTTCTCGTTCTCTCCAGCAGGGGGCTTGGACAGTGGAAGGCTAGTTAGCATCAGCGCAGCAGTTTCTCATTCTCTCCAGCAGAGGGCTTGGACAGTGGAAGGCTAGTTAGTATCAGCGCAGCAGTTTCTCGTTCTCTCCAGCAGGGGGCTTGGACAGTGGAAGGCTAGTTGGCGTCAGCACAACTGTTTCTCGTTCTCTCCAGCAGAGGGCTTGGACAGTGGAAGGCTAGTTAGCATCAGCGCAGCAGTTTCTCATTCTCTCCAGCAGAGGGCTTGGACAGTGGAAGGCTAGTTAGCATCAGCGCAGCAGTTTCTCGTTCTCTCCAGCAGAGGGCTTGGACAGTGGAAGGCTAGTTAGCATCAGCGCAGCAGTTTCTCGTTCTCTCCAGCAGGGGGCTTGGACAGTGGAAGGCTAGTTGGCGTCAGCACAACTGTTTCTCGTTCTCTCCAGCAGAGGGCTTGGACAGTGGAAGGCTAGTTAGCGTCCACTTGGGATTAACTCAAGTTACCAACATAACCCACCCAAAAATCACAGGTGACTGATTATCTGGAACTGTAGTGGCCTAGGTGCAGACCAAACAATACAAAACAGTCAAAGCACTCGTGTACACACTTCAAACAGCTAGAGAACATTTCAAGAAAAAAGGACGCTTCAAACAGTAAACTCACTGTGACCAAGGAAAACGAGCAGTATCCAGGCAAACGTCTCCCTGAAGTTGGGCTGGTTAGCTGCTGTGTTAAGAGAGCAGAAGAGCAGTCGGGCCGAGGGAACACCTTAGAAAGCTTTTATCTTTACTGACAGAGGGAGTGAGGCAGATAGTGATGTGACATTTGAACCGAGGCGTCGGAGCTTGTGTCGAGAAAAAATGGGCGTGCAAGATGAAGCCGCGATTCGAGGCTTGTGTTGTTAACGTGAAAATCACGTGACTAATGACAAACGAGGCCTCTGTTTGTCTGGATACGTCATCGGTTCGGTCCAAGTGTCGCTTCCGGATAAAAGGCGGTTCAAAACTCGCGCCACCTTGTGGGTGTTGTCAGGAGTAGTAGAAGCAGTTGTAGTAGTGTCAGAGAGTCAGAGAGTTAGATAACTATCATTGTCATTGTCGTTATTGTGTCATATGTGTTAGGGCTGTATATTATTACATTATCAGGTTAGAATAGTTATAGTATATTGTTATTATTAATTATAGTTGCTATATTATAGTCTTGTTATATTATAGACAAGATTATTTGGATTGCACTGGATTTTTGGATCTGGATTGGACTGCTTTTTGATTTGGATTGACCTTTTGGATTTGTTGGCTTTTTGTGACCTCTTCCTTTTTCCTGGTAATGGAGCCAGCAAGAAAGAGGGAATCCTCCCCTGTCTGGGCTCAACAGAAGCATCAGTGTCCTCATTTATACATTTATATAAGCATTTTTATGTTCCCCTGACCCCTGCATCCTCTGTTCCTTGTGAAAGGATCTTTTCCAAGGCTGGAGAGATTTTGTCAGAGGAGATTTTGTCCGTCTAAACCCCAACACACTTGAAATAATTCTGTTTCTCAATAAAAATCTATTGTAATCCTTCCTTCCAGACTATTCTGTTGCAGTTTACTTTACTACACTCACTCCAACATAAGCACTGCACTCAACACAGTGTCATTGTTGTTGTTCATACTATCACTGTCCAAACAATTTATGAATAATTAATGAACTGTGTGTGTGACTCTGCACAAGTAAATTCAGATAGAGAAAGATACATATTTTATATTATACACAGGTAATGAACAAATGTCTGCTCATGTCTTTTTATTATTGCAAATGAAAGGTTACAGACATTAACAGTGAGCACAAAATAAAAAAATAAAAAAATAATTTATAAAAATATTTTTATAAAAATACATTTTTTATAAAAATAATTTGTTTATAAAAAATACATTTTTTTTATAAATATTTTTTTTATAAAAAATCTATTTTTTATAAAATGGGGGGGTGGGGGGGGTGCACTGGTTCAGAATTAATTAATTTGTCTGCTATTTCTTTGCTTAGTAGCTAGGCGTCACTAGTGAGCAATGCTGAATGACGCTTCGAGTAATGAACCTTTGGCTGAAGCAATGGGCTGCGAGGTCTCAGTGGTTCAGGAAGCCTCATTTTGCCAACACTAGCAGAGATGAATAAAGTATTAGAGACCAAGACTTGAGTAAAAGTACAAGTGCTCTATCAAAAAAGTGACTTGAGTAGAAGTTGAAGTGTTCTTTAAGCACAACACTTAAGTAGAAGTAGTACTAAAGTATTCAACATTTTTTGTACTTAAAGGGATACTTCACCGTTTTTTCATATTAAACTATGTTATTCCCTTAACTAAGACGAGTTGATACATACCTCTATCGTCTCAGTGCGTGCACTAAATCCCTCTGTCTTGCGGCGAAACTTTGTTAGCCCAGTTCATTTAATATGGGCCAAGCAGAGAAGATACCAAACACCTCCACGTTTTCCCTATTTAAATACAGTTACTCGCGAAGTGTAACTCGACCTAGGACGGTGACACAAAACAAAACGTTGCGCTTTTCTAAGCGTGTAAAATGGATAACTATTTTGTATGGCGGAATACCATAGCAAGTGCTTGTAAGCACTTCGACTTCGGCGCAGTAATATCTTCACTAGAGGGAGCGGGGGCCGGTGAGAGGATTTTTCACGAGTGAAGATATTACTGCGCCAAGTCGAAGTGCTTACAAGCACTTGCTATGGTATTCCGCCATACAAAATAGTTATCCATTTTACACGCTTAGAAAAGCGCAACGTTTTGTTTTGTGTCACCGTCCTAGGTCGAGTTACACTTCGCGAGTAACTGTATTTAAATAGGGAAAACGTGGAGGTGTTTGGTAGCTTCTCTGCTTGGCCCATATTAAATGAACTGGGCTAACAAAGTTTCGCCGCAAGACAGAGCGATTTAGTGCACGCACTGAGACGAGAGAGGTGTGTATCAACTCGTCTTAGTTAAGGGAATAACATAGTTTAATATGAAAAAACGGTGAAGTATCCCTTTAAGTATTGCAAGTAGTTTATTTTAAAATGTACTACTCAAGTACTGAAAGTAAAAGTACAAGTATTGTGTTATGAAGCTATTAAAGAAAACAGTCAAAAGTTTGAACATCATATTGTTATATTATTTCAAATGTTTAGGACACTCACAATTAATTTGGCTGAAGTAGCAGTAGGCTACAAGGAAAGCAGTACAGGAATGTACAAGAGCACCTTAAAACACTGAGCTTAACTCTTTGTAAACAAAAAAAGATCAAATATGTCCCTTCCTTGTGTTGCCAGTATGGACTGAAAACACAGTACATCAGAGTATCCTGCGGCACTCAGAATGATTACATCGGCCCATTTTGGTTATAATTTCAATAAATATTATTCCTCTCTATAGAAATCTGCCGTAAACCTATGAAATCTATCAATATTTGTCAAAATCTGCAAATTTTTTTGCTAAAAGCCCTGAGGGACGTTGTTTGGTCAAGCGCTTTCATGACGACAGCACAGGAGTGTTTTTCTGAATGGGAGCGGCTGACGCTTATAATTCATTTTAAAGGTATGGACTATTTTTTCTATTACATAACTCCTGACACAAATTAAGACTTAACTGTCCCTATAAGAATAAAATAGTGCTCAAATACTGAAACTTAAGTCTTATTTCATTTTAATGATGTAGGCTATAGTTTGTCAAGGTAATAACATTACATCTAATAGTAACTTTAAACTATTTAAACAAAAAACGGTTCAGTGCGTTGGCGTCCTCATGACGGTTAACAGTTACGCACTTCAATCTATATGAATTGTCTTTCACTCTGACAAATGAAAACATGGACTCTGGTCTCCTTCCTCACCCTCACCGCCACGATCACTCGAAGTTGAAGGTGGTGTTTCTGGTTCTTCCATCTCGAAACAAATGAACAAAGCTCAAGTGTTCTCAATGGAGGCAGGCAGCAGAGCGAAAGGCATAACGGGAGCACGCGCGGTCTTCTTGATCGCTTGATTCGCTGGGCTAGCTTCATCAAACCTGGTGACAGAGCCATCTACCGGCGCTCTGGCAGTGATAATGTGGGTTTGGAATGATTCGTAACATTTTTATAATTGTAACGAGTAACGATGCAGCACATAAAAAATGTATCGGAGTAAAAGTATTAAACTCCTTGAAAATATGTACTGAAGTAAAAGTGGAAGTAGGAGAAAAAAATAATACTCTAGTAAAGTACAGATACAGCCTTTTAGTACTTAAGTACAGTAGTGAAGTAGTTCTACTTCGTTACTATACATCTCTGAACACTAGAGGCAGAGAAACGTACAGATCAGGGAAGTCACATGCAGTCAATAATCATTGAACTAGCAAGTAGGCATATACGGCATCGAGGCCGAGTTTCCACCACGGCGGCAGCTGGGAAGATCGCAAAATCCAATTTCGTCAAATGCCGGTTTCTTTTTGGATCCTCATCGGGTTCGCGCAAACATGCTCGTCAGATCGCCGGCCGGGTTCATTCACTGTTGGCCGTCTTTTCCCCCGAATCTGCTGTGTTATACTGCTGGCAACATCGAACATATAAAGCACTCCCGCTCAACATACGTGCCAATTGCCAGCCTAGTTTCTTCCCGCCGAACACCTGAAGCTAGTTTGTCAAATAGATCGCTTGATTAACTACTGTTTACATCTAGCCACTGGGGGCAGCCCTTTTTCTGGGTGTTACATTAAAAACATTCCCCAAGGGAAACCCATTCCCTGGCGTGTATGTTCCTCCCCCACTAAATATAATCACCCCGTGACACGTGCTTACCGTTTTGAATATCAATCCTGCTAAACACTTTCTTTATTCTACTCCACTCATGTTAATATTGAAATATTCGCCAAGAAACACTCAGGTAAGATGACGTAACATTAGAACAGCCTTCTATCTGTACCGTTTTGACTTCTTTGCTCGCTGTTTTGCTATTATTCTCGTGCACTGACTCATTCACTAAGCTGAACAACCAATCAGAGTTCTCTCTCTCACCGACGGCCCGACACCGATTAAACATGTCGAATCGGCCGAAAAAAAGCCGACGAGGACCAATTTCTGCCAACGGTGCGGAACACACTGAGAAAAGTTAGTCAGCCGACGCAGAAAAACTGCCCGATACAAAGAGACAAAAAGGTACATTTAGATACAAAAGACAAAAAGGCACATTATTGAGCACACTGATCTAAACAGAGAGACGTGATCAGTCACACACCTTTGTGCCCATTCAGTGCAAAAGACACTCAAATAACTTTGTCTATTTTTGTCATACAGGCAAGTTTTATACATCATTCAAAACTGTTAAATGTCTACTTTTATTTTTGTACACTCATAATAAAAACAAAATGTTCTGCTTTTCGTAAAATAAAGAAAATAAACAAGATGCCCGTTCTGCCGTCTCGCTCAGTGTAAGGATCTTTCTGAAACGCGACAGAAAATGAACTGTAACTCAGCGAATACTTGCCACCCGTATGTGAGAGATATGTTTTTAGAAAGCTTGAAGTGTCTTTTTTAAATGATGTAAATCATATCAATAACAAATATTCTCTGTTTAAGTAATCCGTGTGAAAGCAACGAGATGTACAGTTTCTCAAGTGTGTGCTCATTAGCTCTAATGTGACCATATACACGCGCGCAAGGGATTCATCATTTTTTCAAAAGTTTGCTTTTTTGGGCCCCCAAAACACTTGTAATGTAAATTAACATTTTTATTTGAAAATTGTGTCATGTAAATGCCCCTTGAATGTGTCAGATAAGAGAGCCAAAGTGCCTGTGCAAAAATCCACACTTGATGTCTTGGTCACTTGACCATACGTGCATGTGACAGGAAGTGCGTGCGCAAGACTGTCCAATGTCTTAAAAATGCCAAAGCTCAGTGCCCTTAATGTCCACTAAACCCACACCATCTCGAATACCGCTTCAGAGTGGTATTCAAGGCTAAGCGTATCCCATCATGCATTTTGTTTGGAAACTTGCATGCCCCGAAATCACAAGATGTCGAGGAAAACATGGTAACACTTCATTATGATGGTCCATTTTGAACATTCTGTTGACTGTGTCCCAATTCAAAGCTGCACCCTTCGGAGGCTGCATTCGAAGGCCAATTGCGTCATGAAAAAAAGGCTACCCCGATTCAAAAGTGACTTCAAATGTGCCCATCGTTCAAATGAGCGCCATCAGTTGTTTGGAGAGGAATTCCTTTGTAAAGAAACCATTCCCTCTGCACTTCAAGTCACCTTGTGGTGAAAACCAAACTTTTAATTTTGTTTATTTGTCTGTGGTGTTTTAATATGTTTTAAGACAAACCATGTGCAAATTCATAACTCAACACCATTGCTGAGTATTTTCTCCTTAAAACTACAGTGAACCAAAGACAGTCTAAAAACAGTTTGAAATCACGCGTGTCTGACGTCACAAACTACCATGTAACTTATCAGGTCAACGAGTGAGTCTCTGAGCTGCTGTGAGTGGAGGCGGGGCTCATTTTCACATTCATAGAATCGTGTATACTAAATGAGGCAAGGGTGTCGAGTTAATCAAGTGGATGCTGCACACTGGTGGTGGTTGAGGATATATCCCCCTGATATGATGCGAAGCGCTTTGGGTGTACTGTAGCACACATTAAAGTGCCATATAAATGCCTCATTGTAATGATTATCTCCAGGAATTCTTCTGTTAAACAAATTGTAAAAACTTACTTCAGAAGCATAAACTTGAGCTTTCACTAGCGGTCTTTAAAAGGTCAATTTAAAACTCCCTATGGAGAAAGTAAAGTTAATAACTTCAGGAACCCTATGGTTGCATGATATGGGACTTGAAAAGTACAGGACGACTATTAGTTTCATCACATCGGTTTAAGTAGTTAAACCAGACACGCAGCAAAATGACAAGTCAGGTACAACAAAGGATTGATTTGTCAGTTTTATTGAGAACCTCTCTTTTGACCTTGAACCATTACAGGACCAAGTGAGGCCTTGCCTTCCCACTGAATGCCTAGAGAAGAAGAAAAAAAAGCCAAGTTAGAACACTTGAATCAAAAGCAACCTTAGAGCAAATGCTACCAACCTCCATAGGGAGCAGCAAATTCACCATCAGGACCACATGTTGAGTCACAGCAACCACAAACTTGGTCGTTTCCATCAGCAGCAAGCCACCTGCAACAAAACAAAGACATGGAACCTTCAACATAAATAAACTTAAATCCTTCTTCCTCCAAAAAAAAAAAACCCTCACGTACCCATTGGCAAAGGAACAGGATTTGCGCTGAGTGTCACTAGGTGCAGAAGCAAGAGTTGCCTTCAGAATACACGTTATGTAGATCTGCAAAGGATGACAGACAAGTCACAAAACCAGAGCAGACGGGAGGAGTCAAGTTAACTCATGATACTAGTACATACAGAAGGACTGTTGCCCTCCTGGAACATAAACGCCTCCAGCTGGAATTGGATCTTGTCAACCTGGGACCGAGGCATGAAGCGGGAGCTGGAAGCTGTAGTTTTGGCATCCACAAAGCACCTGATGACAAAACAGTCACAAAGAGCAACTCATGAATGTCAACTGTAGAGCATCAAGCAACTGACCTTACCCCTGACTGTGACAAAGTCGTTACAAAAGGCAACTTAAACAGTCCTACCGCATCAAGGGCAATAACCTTACCCGTGATTCTCAATGAAGGAATATCTCGGAAGAGAGTTCACATCAGGTACTTGAGTGGCCACACAGCGGTCCACAAACACACGCAGAGGCACATGATTGTACTGCTTCACAGATGCCTCGATGTTAATAACGCCACCCAGGAAATAGGAGTATGAAGGCCTCTGATAGGCCCAATCATCTACACAAAAACACGTTAGGCACAGCCACAATAGCAAGGGTAAAGGTTTATTTTATTGAAAGAAAAAACATGTACCAACCCATCATGATCTTCAAGGAGAACAGCAAGACTTCTTTACCAGCCTCTGTTGAGGCATAAGGGACCCATGTTGGCCTCAAGGCATCACTGCTTACATTTTGGAGCCTGCAGTTCATGAAAGTACCCATTAAATGGTCTCCCAGTTGCACGAGAAAGTGCAGAAAGTCACAGAGATCCCCCTACCTTTGATAATGGCATTGAACACCAACAATTGCACCTTCGGCCCGGGTAATCGGAGTCCCTGCAAACGCCTCTGGGGTGTAGGTAAGAGAGAAGGTGTAGACAAGCTCATCCTCATTCATCTGTAAAAAGATTGTGGTTACCAAGAGGGTCATCCCAAAGACTTTACATACACCAAGACCATGCACTCATATTGCTATGAATGGGAGAAGGTGCACTGCAATATGGTGGAATTCCTAAAGAGCAAATCACCAATTAGTAAATTCTTCACATCACCACAGCTGCCCTCAGAGGCTCAGGTGTTGCCAGAGATAGCCAATGTTTTGGAGAAATACACTAAGGATTGAACATTTTGTTGTTCCAGGGTAAAAACTAGCTTTAACACCATTAAGGCCCAAGATTTGTTATGGTTTCTTAAGCTCCTTTCATACCATTTATGGGATAGTTTACATGAGATATTGGTTTGAAGGCTTAAAGGGAAGTAGCTTTAAAAATTCTGGATTTACCCATTCAAATAGATAAAAATTGGTCTTAGCTGCCCTGGCATTGTAAAACCAAGTGAACTGACTTTCCTTGAAAAGGTCCACTGCCACAACAAATAACCCATTAAGATATATCTTTTACCATCAGCACACTGTTGCAGTCCTGCAATTCATACTCAAAGATGAGCACTCTTGACCCAGGATCCTGACCAACAACAGAACATCCACCTAAAGACAGACCAGTTGGCTCGAGCAACTGACCATTGCTGAAGAAGTCCTGCTGGACCTCTACGAGAACCCGGTTCTCGCCACATTGAACCGCTACGCTGCTGGGAGTCACGGGTTGCATCAACTGGAAGTCCACAGCCAACTCACTCTGCACCTCAGGAACAATGGGATACCTCCAATCCAAAGGCTTCACTGGACCCTCCAACAACTGCTTCTCCTGAAGGCCAAAAGGCTCCTGCGCAAGGCTTTTGGAGTCAGGACCCAAAGGACTCTGAAACTGAGAAGCCACTTGCAAAGGGTTCCAGAGCCCTAGAGGAGAAAGGGCAGGACTTCTGGAAGCTGGATCTGATTTTGGCCCCATGCTTCTTGGACTATGACTATACCGCAAACTTCCCAAGACATCAGGCATATCAAATGCAACAATTACTACAACTACCACTAAGACCACTTTCAGGAACCCCATTCTAACAAATGTTGACACAAACACCAGCACTTGGCTTTGCCATTTTGTACAGCTTTGAGTTAAGGTGGCTCCACCCCTTTTACCTTAATTGATTCTCCTTGATTCTCCTCTGGACCTGCAGAGTGTATGCATCTTTTTATGCGACTGTCCAAATACCCACACTTGCCGTCTTTGTACTTGACCACTTGTCTACTTACATGACCTACAGTATTTCCGGTCTTTGATCCATGTGTTCAAGTGGGATTGAAGACCGCAGGTGTGTGCATAACCTTTGATTACCCAATGGGACACACTTTTAGTTTTGCAAAAATGAAAGTTTACAGAGCTTTATTTACACATTCTGATTTCAAAAATAAACTTATAAATGTCTGTTCAGTAGTCCCTATGTAACAAAAGGCACAATTTAAAAATTGTGATGTTTGTATTAACCCTCTGGAGTCTGAGGGGTTCTGACATGCTCTGACATTTATGCTTATTTCTGTAACTTGTAACATTTTCATGGCTAAAGTCTGATTACACTGTATTCAGCACAAAATCTGCTACAATAATATGTGAGCAGCATGTACAGTTGTGGTCAGAATTAATGTCACCCCTGGTAAATATGATAAAAAAAATGGCTGTACATTGTTTATCCTTTTGATCTTTCATTCAAAAAATTTACAAACATCTAACCTTTCCTAAAAGTAAAAGAATTGAAAGTGTGTGTGTGGTGGGAGTGGGGGAGTGTGTGTGTGGGGGGGGGGGGTTCACATTATGAAATAAATGTTTTTCTCCAAAACACGTTGGCCACAATTATCGGCACCCCTAAAAATGTTATCAGTAGGAACACGAAATGACTAGGAACACAAAATTGTCTAGCTATGACTTCTTGTTTCACAGGAGTTTAAATATGAGAAAACACAAAGGCCAAATTCCTTTAATCATCCATCACAATGAGTAAAACCAAAGAATATAGTTCTGATGTGCATTAAAGATTGTTGAGTATCACAAAATAGAAAGTGGCTGTAAGAAAATAGCTAAAGAATTGAAAATCTCCATTTTGACCATCAGAGCAATAATTAAGAAGTTCCAATCAACTAAAGATTTTACGAATCTGCCAGGAAGAGGACGTGTGTCTATTTTGTCTTAATGCACGGTGAGGAGGAAAGTTTGAGTGGCCAACGACTCTCCAAGGAACACAGATGGAGAATTGCCGAAATTACTTAAATCTTGGGGGTCAGAAAGCCTAAAAAATATATCAAACAACCCCTACTTCACCACATGTTGTTTGGGAGGGTTTCAAGAAAAATCCTCCTCGCTCCTCCAAAAATAAACTCTAGCAATTCAGTTGTCAGACATGACTGGAACTTCAAAAGGGACCGGATTCTATGGTCAGATGAAACAACAAAAGGGGCTTTTTGGCAGCAAACCCACTAGATGTGTTTGGTGCAAACAGGGATAAAAAGTATCCCATTCATAGAGTTAAATATACTGCTGGATCTTATATGTTTGCTGGAGGTCCTGGACATCTTGGTCAGATACATGGCATTATGGATTTTTGCAAATACCAACAGGTAAAAAATCAAAACCAGACTGCCTCTGCTAGAAATCTTATAATGGGCCGTGGTTGGATTTTCCATCAGGACAAAACAAACATCAAAATCAACACAAAATGGGTAACTGACAACAAAATGAAGCTTCTGCCATGACCGTCCCAGTCCCCTAAACTGAACCCTATAGAAAATAAGTGGGGTGAACTGAAGAGAAGATGAACATGAAAATGAGTGGGGTGAACTGAAGAGAAGATGAACATCAACATGAACATGAACTTGTGAATCTGAAGAATCTGGAGAGATTCTGTATGGAGGAATGGTCTCTGATCTCTTATCAGTTGTAGCCAAACTCATCAGGCATTATAGAAGAAAACTCAGAGCTGTATCACGTAGTCTAGAGTTTTTGTTTCATTCTGGCCACTCATCCTCATAAAACAATATATTGAATAAAAAAAATAAAAAAAATTGTGTAAGGAAGCTCTCTGCGAGGAGGCTCGAATCATCAAAAATATTGATGTGTTTCACACCTGGGAAGACAAAGACCCTCCCATAATGGCCCTATCAGGTGGGACTGTGAGGGAACTATAAACAACGAATGAGGAGAAATTTAAAAAATAATGGCTTTTTGATTGTTTGGATTTATTTACAACACAACATAGTCCTTAAGCCTGGAACACACCAAGCCGACGCCGACGATCTAGCGCTGATGAAAGCCGACTGTGTTGTGCCTCGCGCTGGGGTAAAAAGCTGCACTTGAACACACCGAGTGAACTACTGCGGACTGTTAGCTAGAATCTGCGTTCTGCGCCTGCTATACTACAACTGTCAACAACCATAACCATACAAACCATAAACAAAGCAGTGCGTGCTTACCGTTTTGAATATCAGTCCTGCTAAACACTTTCTTTATTCCACTCCACTAGTGTTAATATTGAAATATTCGCCAAGGAACACTGAGGTAAGATGACGTAACATTAGAACAGCCTTCTATCTGTACCGTTTTGACTTCTTTGCTCGCTGTTTTGCTATTATTCTCGTGCACTGACTCATTCACTAAGCTGAACAACCAATCAGAGTTCTCTCTCTCACCGACGGCCCGACACCGATTAAACATGTCGAATCGGCCGAAAAAAAGCCGACGAGGACCAATTTCTGCCAACGGTGCGGAACACACTGAGAAAAGTTAGTCAGCCGACGCAGAAAAACTGCCCGATACAAAGAGACAAAAAGGTACATTTAGATACAAAAGACAAAAAGGCACATTATTGAGCACACTGATCTAAACAGAGAGACGTGATCAGTCACACACCTTTGTGCCCATTCAGTGCAAAAGACACTCAAATAACTTTGTCTATTTTTGTCATACAGGCAAGTTTTATACATCATTCAAAACTGTTAAATGTCTACTTTTATTTGTGTACACTCATAATAAAAACAAAATGTTCTGCTTTTCGTAAAATAAAGAAAATAAACAAGATGTCCGTTCTGCCGTCTCTCTCAGTGTAAGGATCTTTCTGAAACGCGACAGAAAATGAACTGTAACTCAGCGAATACTTGCCATACTTATGTGAGAGATATGTTTTTAGAAAGCTTGAAGTGTCTTTTTTAAATGATGTAAATCATATCAAAAACAAATGTTCTGTTTAAGTAATCCGTGTGAAAGCAACGAGATGTACAGTTTCTCAAGTGTGTGCTCATTAGCTCTAATGTGACCACATCCACGCACGCACAAGGGATTCATAATTTTTTCAAAAGTTTGCTCTTTTAGGCCCCCAAAACACTTATGTAAATTAACATTTTTATTTGAAAATTGTGTCATGTAAATGCCTCCTGAATGTGTTAGATAAGAGGCACTTTGGCTCTGTGCAAAAATCCACACTTGATGTCTTGGTCACTTGACCATACGTGCATGTGACAGGAAGTGCGTGCGCAAGACTGTCCAATGTCTTAAAAATGCCAAAGCTCAGTGCCCTTAATGTCCACTAAACCCACACCATCTCGAATACCGCTTCGGAGTGGTATTCAAGGCTAAGCGTATCCCATCATGCATTGTGTTTGAAAACTTGCATGCCCCGAAATCACAAGATGTCGAGGAAAACATGGTAACACTTCATTTTGATGGTCCATTTTGAACATTGTTGACTGTCCCAATTCATAGCTGCACCCTTCGGAGGCTGCATTCAAAGGCCGATTGCTTCATGACAAAGGCTACCCCGATTCAAAAGCGACTTCAAATGCACCCTTTGTTTTCCCGTGAAATGAATGATACACTCTTTCAGTTTCATTTTAGCTGGATGTGTGGCAGAGCAAGTAAAGTTTATTCATAAAGATTTTGAAATTACTCTTTGAAATGTGTCACTCACAGCAAGCTCAAGTCTATGAGCCATACAATGCCAACCAGTGAACAGGGCCTGCATTCGAGCTACTTCCCCACTTTAACATCAGAGCTCCATCAGTTGTTTGGAGAGGAATTCCTTTGTAAAGAAACCATTCCCTCTGCACTTCAAGTCACCTTGTGGTGAAAAATCAAGCTTTTAATTTTGTTTAAATGTCAGTGGTGTTTTAATATGCTTTAAGACAAACCATGTGCAAATTCATAACTCATCACCATTGCTGAGTATTTTCTCCTTAAAACTACAGTGAACCAAAGACAGTCTAGAAAACAGTTTGAAATCACAAGTGTTTCTGACGTCACAAACTACCATGTAACTTATCAGGTCAACAAGTGAATCTTACTACTACTGTGAGTGGAGGCGGGGCTCATTTTCACATTCATAGAATCGCGTATACTAAATGAGGCAAGGGTGTCGAGTTACATTCAAGTGGATGCTGCACACTGGTGGTGGTGGTTGAGGAGATTACACCCAAAGCGCTTCACATCATATCAGGGGGATCTGTAGCACAAATGAAAGTGCCATATAAATGCCTCATTGTAATGATTTACCAGGAATTCTGTAAAAAAAAAAAAAAAAAAAAAAAAACACACTTCAGAAACATAACCTTGAGCTTTCACTAGCGGTCTTTAAAAGGTTCATTAAAAACTCCCTATGGAGAAAGTTAAGTTAATAACTTCAGGAACCCTATGGTTGCATGATATATGGGACTTGAAAAGTACAGGACGACGACTATCAGTTTCATCACATCGGTTTAAGTAGTTAAACCAGACACGCAGCAAAATGACAAGTCACGTACAACAAAGGATTGATTTGTCAGTTTTATTGAGAACCGCTCTTTTGACCTTGAACCATTACAGGACCAAGTGAGGCCTTGCCTTCCCACTGAATGCCTAAAGAAAAAAGCCAAGTTAGAACACTTGAATCAAAAGCAACCTTAGAGAAAATGCTACCAACCTCCATAGGGAGCAGCAAATTCACCATCAGGACCACATGTTGAGTCACAGCAACCACAAACTTGGTCGTTTCCATCAGCAGCAAGCCACCTGCAACAAAACGACATGGAACCTTCAACATAAGTCAACTTAATTCCTCCCCCCTCCCCCCAAAAAAGGAAAAAACACATACCCATTGGCAAAGGAACAGGATTTGCGCTGAGCGTCACTGGGTGCAGAAGCAAGAGTTGCCTTCAGAATACAAGTTATGTAGATATGCAAGGGATGACAGAGAAGTCACAAAACCAAAGCAGATGGGAGGAGAGGTCAACTCATGATATTCATAGTACATACAGACGGACTGTTGCCCTCCTGAAACATAAACGCCTCCAGCTGGAACTGGATCTTGTCAACCTGGGACCGAGGCATGAAGCGGGAGCTGGAAGCTGTAGTTTTGGCATCCACAAAGCACCTGACGACAATTCACAAAGAGCAACTCATGAATGTCAACTGTAGAGCATCAAGCAACTGACCTTACCCCTGACTCTGACAAAGTGGTTACAAAAGGCAACTTAAACAGTCCTACCGCATCAAGGGCAATGACCTTACCCGTGATTCTCAATGAAGGAATATCTCGGAAGAGAGTTCACATCAGGTACTTGAGTGGCCACACAGCGGTCCACAAACACACGCAGAGGCACATGATTGTACTGCTTCACAGATGCCTCGATATTAATAACGCCACCAAGGAAATAGGAGTATGAAGGCCTCTGATAGGCCCAATCATCTACACAAAGACACATTAGACACAGCCACAATAGCAAGGGCAAAGGTTTATTTTATTGAAAGAAAAAACGGGTACACACCCATCATGATCTTCAGGGAGAACAGCAAGACTTCTTCACCAGCCTCTGTTGAGGCATAAGGGACCCATGTTGGCCTCAAGGCATCACTGCTTACATTTTGGAGCCTGCGGTTCATGAAAGTACCCATTAAATGGTCTCCCAGTTGCACGAGAAATTGCAGAAAGTCAGAGATCCCCTACCTTTGATAATGGCATTGAACACCAACAATCGCACCATCAGCCCGGGTAATCGGAGTCCCTGCAAACGCCTCAGGGGTGTAGGTAAGAGAGAAGGTGTAGACAAGCTCATCCTCATTCATCTGTATAAAGATTATGGTTACCAAAAGGGTCATCCCAAAGACTTTACATACACCAAGACCATGCACTCATATTGCTAATGAATGGGAGACGGTGCACTGCAATATGGTGGAACTCCTAAAGAGCAAATCACCAATTAGTAAATTCTTCACATCACCACAGATGCCCTCAGAGGCTCAGGTGTTGCCAGAGATAGCCAATGTTTTGGAGAAATACACTAAGGATTGAACATTTTGCTGTTCCAGGGTAAAAACTAGCTTTAACACCATTAAGGCCCAATATTTGTTCTTGTTTCTTAAGCTCCTTTCATGCCATTTATGGGATAGTTTACATCAGATGTTGGTTTGAAGGCTTAAAGGTAAGTAGAAAAATTCAGGCTTTACCCATTCAAATAGATAAAAATTGGTCTTAGCTGCCCTGGCATTGTAAAACCAAGTGAACTGACTTTCCTTGAAAAGGTCCTCTGCCACAAAAAATAACCCATTAAGATATATCTGTTCTTACCATCAGCACACTGTTGCAGTCCTGTAATTCATACTCAAAGATGAGCACTCTTGACCCAGGATCCTGACCAACAACAGGACATCCACCTAAAGACAGACCAGTTGGCTGGATCAACTGACCATTGCTGAAGAAGTCCTGCTGGACCTCTATGATAACCCGGTTCTCGCCACATTTAACCGCTACACTGCTGGGAGTCACGGGTTGCATCAACTGGAAGTCCACAGCCAACTCGCTCTGCGCCTCAGGAACAATGGGATACCTCCAATCCAAAGGCTTCACTGGACCCTCCAACAACTGCTTCTCCTGAAGGCCAAAAGGCTCCTGCACAAGGCTTTTGGAGTCAGGACCCAATGGACTCTGAAACTGAGAAGCCACTTGCAAAGGGTTCCAGAGCCCTAGAGGAGAAAGGGCAGGACTTCTGGAAGCTGGATCTGATTTTGGCCCCATGCTCGTGATGTTACATATGACACTGAAGCTTCGATGCGCGTATCACACAAGCGAAACAATTTCTAGTGA
The DNA here is from genome assembly GCF_965113295.1 of Leuciscus leuciscus. Taxonomy (NCBI): domain Eukaryota; kingdom Metazoa; phylum Chordata; class Actinopteri; order Cypriniformes; family Leuciscidae; genus Leuciscus; species Leuciscus leuciscus. The sequence continues at coordinate 34,863,047 of NC_138746.1, forward strand.
AGCCCCGTATCGGGGTGTGTATTGGTTTACTAGAGTCACGTGATCGATGACAAACGAAGCCTCACTTTCTCTCCAGTCACGTGCGCGTTTCGCTTTGGGTGTCAGAAGGCTCGAACTCCAGATCGTATTTAACGAGTTGTTGCCTCAGTCTGGTTGATGTGTTTGTGAGGAGAGTGCTGTAGCCTACTTTGAAAGTTAAACAATATATTACATTTAAATAAGCAAAATTTATTTTTCGCTACTTAGGCTATTATTTTTTGTTGTTGTGTCTTTTTGTTTTTGTAAAATCTTTGCACTTTTTGGTGATTTTAGGTAATTTGGTGTTGGTATTGGGGTTTAGGGTGGGATTAGGGGAGAGGGGTGTTGGTGTTTGGTGAAGGGTTTGTATTTAGAGCAATGGCAACATCCAAAAATATAAAAATAATTAAAAACTTTATCAACTTTCTGTCATTCCTACAGTTGATTAAGCACTATCAGTAACAAGTGTCATAAGCACATTTAATAACAGATGATCCTATCAGACAATGTCCTTATTCATTGTGTGTGTGTGTGTGTTTAGAGAGAGAGAGAGAGAGAGAGAAATATATAGAGAGCCTACATTAGATCTTATTGAATCATATAAGCACATTTTATATTTTAATTGTCACACTTTAATGGGTAAAATAATTTATTTAATGAACAAATCAAACACAAACATGTAAGGTTTTTATTTGTACACATAACATTGAAACTATGGAGTGTGTTGTGGTTGCTTCATCTGCCAGAGCTTCTAACACAGGCTTTTGGCTGCTTTATTTTAAATAAGCACCAGATGGCGCTGCTCTCAGCGCTGTTCTCAACACTCTCGAAGCTTTGAATCTTTTCCCGTCAGTCAGGGGAAAGCCTCAGTGACTACGTTTACATGCAGCCAATAACCCGTTCAAAACCGGGATATTAGCAATAACCCGGTCGCGCACTGCCATGTAAACACCGGCAAAAACCCGGATATGCTCATATCCCGGTTTTTAAAAACCCGGATATTATCCCTGGGGTACCCCTTTTCTAACCCGAATATTTGGTCATGTAAACGCGTATCGGCATATCCCCATCAAAAGGAACATTGATTTGTGTTCTGCGCATGTTCTATTCGCAAGGAATCTTGGTATTTTGAGTATAGACGGCGCATACAAAAACCCGCGTGCAGTATACCGGAAGTAAACAAGAAGTAGAGGTAAACATGGCGAGACGCAGCACAGCACCAGACTTTTGGAGCGAGGAGGAAATCGCAAACAAAGGCGATCGCTATCTGCCCCGAACTATTCATTATCCGCGTGCTGCTGCTGTTGTTGTTGCCTTTGGATACAGGAAGAAGAATCGGAAATGACGCACATTGCATCTTAACGTTGTCCGTACGTCCAGACGCTAACCGTGCGTCGCCATTTACATCGGGATATTGCCAATTGATTACAAATTCCATGTATACAGGAGTAACTCTCTCTACTCACGCATGTAAACGGGTTATTCCGAATGTTTCAGAAACCCAAATAGTGACCTTAACCCGACCATAACCCGATATTTGACAGCATGTAAACGTAGTCACTGATTCACGAGGCTTCATTTCCCCATCCCTACCCCATGCTTCTTGGACTATGACTATACCTCAAACTCCCCAAGACATCAGGCATATCAAATGCAACAATTACTACAACCTCCACTAAGACCACTTTCAGGAACCCCATTCTCACAAATGTTGACACAAACACCAGCACTTGGCTTTGCCATTTTGTACAGCTTTGAGTTCTTCTTCTTCTTCTTCTTGGGTTTTATGGCAGTTGGCATCCAAAGTGTTGCGTTACCGCCACCTACTGAATTAAATAGTTTTCCCAGTGCAGGAAATTTACAGTGACCACCCTAAAGTTCACTGCCCGTTCTATATGTCATACTCTATGGTCTGAGATGGTATAAATTCTTTCCTCAGCGTATCATCTAGTTCTTCTCCTGATATGTCCACAATGTCCAAAAATCTTCTCGCCGCATCCAACACCATCTTGATCCTCTCTGATTTCCCTTTAATTTCCACAGCACAATTGACCACCATAGCAATAAATCCTAGAAATCGCTTCTTGTCCACACCAATAGCTTTGAGTTAAGGTGGCTCCACCCCTTTTACCTTACTTGATTATCCTTGATTCTCCTCTGGACCTGCAGAGTGTATGCATCTTTTTAAGCGACTGTCCAAATACCCACACTTGCCGTCTTTGTACTTGACCACTTGTCTACTTACATGACCTACAGTATTTCCGGTCTTTGATCCATGTGTTCAAGTGGGCTTGAAGACCGCAAGTGTGTGCAGAACCTTTGAATACCGAATGGGACACACTTTTAGTTTTGCAAAAATGAAAGTTTACAGAGCTTTATTTACACATTTTGATTTAAAAAATAAACTTATAAATAGATCACATTATGAAATAAATGTTTTTCTGCAAAACACGTTGGCCACAATTATCGGCACCCCTAAAAATGTTATCAGTAGGAACACGAAATGACTAGGAACACGAAATTGTCTAGCTATGACTTCTTGTTTCACAGGAGTTTAAATATGAGGAAACACAAAGGCCAAATTCCCTTAATCATCCATCACAATGAGTAAAACCAAAGAATATAGTTCTGATGTCCATTAAAGATTGTTGAGTATCACAAAATAGAAAGTGGCTGTAAGAAAATAGCTAAAGAATTGAAAATCCCCATTTTGACCATCAGAGCAATAATTAAGAAGTTCCAATCAACTAAAGATTTTACGAATCTGCCAGGAAGAGGACGTGTGTCTATTTTGTCTTAATGCACGGTGAAGAGGAAAGTTTGAGTGGCCAACGACTCTCCAAGGAACACAGATGGAGAATTGCAGAAATTACTTGAGTCTTAGGAGTCAGAAAGCCTAAAAAAATATAGCAAACAACCCCTACTTCACCACATGTTGTTTGGGAGGGTTTCAAGAAAAATCATCCTCACTCCTCCAAAAATAAACTCTAGCAATTCAGTTGTGAGACATGACTGGAATTTCAAAAGGGACCGGATTCTATGGTCAAAAAAGGGCTTTTTGGCAGCAAACCCACTAGACATTGTTTGGTGCAAACAGGGATAAAAAGTATCCCATGCATATGGTTAAATATACTGCTGGATCTTATGTGATGTGCGCCTATTTATTTATTTTTTGCTGATGGAGGTCCTGGACATCTTATTTTAACAGCCATGTTTGATCATATTTACCAGGGGTGCCATTAATTCTGACCACAACTGTACATGCTGCTCACATATTATTGTAGCAGAGTTTGTGCTGAATACAGTGTAATCAGACTTTAGCCATGAAAATGTTACAAGTTACAGAAATAAGCACAAATGTCAGAGCATGTCAGAACACCTCCAGGGCCCAGAAAACACCTCAGACCCCAGAGAGTTAATACAAACATCACAATTTTTAAATTGTGCCTTTTGTTACATAGGGACTACTGAACAGACATTTATAAATTTATTTTTGAAATCAGAATGTGTAAATAAAGCTCTGTAAACTTTCATTTTTGCAAAACTAAAAGTGTGTCCCATTGGGTAATCAAAGGTTATGTACACACCTGCGGTCTTCAATCCCACTTGAACACATGGATCAAAGACCGGAAATACTGTAGGTCATGTAAGTAGACAAGTGGTCAAGTACAAAGACGGCAAGTGTGGGTATTTGGACAGTCGCATAAAAAGATGCATACACTCTGCAGGTCCAGAGGAGAATCAAGGAGAATCAATTAAGGTAAAAGGGGTGGAGCCACCTTAACTCAAAGCTGTACAAAATGGCAAAGCCAAGTGCTGGTGTTTGTGTCAACATTTGTTAGAATGGGGTTCCTGAAAGTGGTCTTAGTGGTAGTTGTAGTAATTGTTGCATTTGATATGCCTGATGTTTTGGGAAGTTTGCGGTATAGTCATAGTCCAAGAAGCATGGGGCCAAAATCAGATCCAGCTTCCAGAAGTCCTGCCCTTTCTCCTCTAGGGCTCTGGAACCCTTTGCAAGTGGCTCCTCAGTTTCAGAGTCCTTTGGGTCCTGACTCCAAAAGCCTTGCGCAGGAGCCTTTTGGCCTTCAGGAGAAGCAGGTGTTGGAGGGTCCAGTGAAGCCTTTGGATTGGAGGTATCCCATTGTTCCTGAGGTGCAGAGTGAGTTGGCTGTGGACTTCCAGTTGATGCAACCCGTGACTCCCAGCAGCGTAGCGGTTCAATGTGGCGAGAACCGGGTTCTCGTAGAGGTCCAGCAGGACTTCTTCAGCAATGGTCAGTTGCTCGAGCCAACTGGTCTGTCTTTAGGTGGATGTTCTGTTGTTGGTCAGGATCCTGGGTCAAGAGTGCTCATCTTTGAGTATGAATTGCAGGACTGCAACAGTGTGCTGATGGTAAGAAAATATATATCTTAATGGGTTATTTGTTGTGGCAGTGGACCTTTTCAAGGAAAGTCAGTTCACTTGGTTTTACAATGCCAGGGCAGCTAAGACCAATTTTTATCTATTTGAATGGGTAAATCCTGAACTTTTAAAGCTACTTACCTTTTAAGCCTTCAAACCAATATCTCATGTAAACTATCCCATAAATGGTATGAAAGGAGCTTAAGAAACCATAACAAATCTTGGGCCTTAATGGTGTTAAAGCTAGTTTTTACCCTGGAACAACAAAATGTTCAATCCTTAGTGTATTTCTCCAAAACATTGGCTATCTCTGGCAACACCTGAGCCTCTGAGGGCAGCTGTGGTGATGTGAAGAATTTACTAATTGGTGATTTGCTCTTTAGGAATTCCACCATATTGCAGTGCACCTTCTCCCATTCATAGCAATATGAGTGCATGGTCTTGGTGTATGTAAAGTCTTTGGGATGACCCTCTTGGTAACCACAATCTTTTTACAGATGAATGAGGATGAGCTTGTCTACACCTTCTCTCTTACCTACACCCCAGAGGCGTTTGCAGGGACTCCGATTACCCGGGCCGAAGGTGCAATTGTTGGTGTTCAATGCCATTATCAAAGGTAGGGGGATCTCTGTGACTTTCTGCACTTTCTCGTGCAACTGGGAGACCATGTAATGGGTACTTTCATGAACTGCAGGCTCCAAAATGTAAGCAGTGATGCCTTGAGGCCAACATGGGTCCCTTATGCCTCAACAGAGGCTGGTAAAGAAGTCTTGCTGTTCTCTTTGAAGATCATGATGGGTTGGTACATGTTTTTTCTTTCAATAAAATAGACCTTTACCCTTGCTATTGTGGCTGTGCCTAACGTGTTTTTGTGTAGATGATTGGGCCTATCAGAGGCCTTCATACTCCTATTTCCTGGGTGGCGTTATTAACATCGAGGCATCTGTGAAGCAGTACAATCATGTGCCTCTGCGTGTGTTTGTGGACCGCTGTGTGGCCACTCAAGTACCTGATGTGAACTCTCTTCCGAGATATTCCTTCATTGAGAATCACGGGTAAGGTTATTGCCCTTGATGCGGTAGGACTGTTTAAGTTGCCTTTTGTAACGACTTTGTCACAGTCAGGGGTAAGGTCAGTTGCTTGATGCTCTACAGTTGACATTCATGAGTTGCTCTTTGTGACTGTTTTGTCATCAGGTGCTTTGTGGATGCCAAAACTACAGCTTCCAGCTCCCGCTTCATGCCTCGGTCCCAGGTTGACAAGATCCAGTTCCAGCTGGAGGCGTTTATGTTCCAGGAGGGCAACAGTCCTTCTGTATGTACTAGTATCATGAGTTAACTTGACTCCTCCCGTCTGCTCTGGTTTTGTGACTTGTCTGTCATCCTTTGCAGATCTACATAACGTGTATTCTGAAGGCAACTCTTGCTTCTGCACCTAGTGACACTCAGCGCAAATCCTGTTCCTTTGCCAATGGGTACGTGAGGTTTTTTTTTTTTTGGAGAAAGGAGGAATTAAGTTGACTTATGTTGAAGGTTCCATGTCTTTGTTTTGTTGCAGGTGGCTTGCTGCTGATGGAAACGACCAAGTTTGTGGTTGCTGTGACTCAACATGTGGTCCTGATGGTGAATTTGCTGCTCCCTATGGAGGTTGGTAGCATTTGCTCTAAGGTTGCTTTTGATTCAAGTGTTCTAACTTGGCTTTTTTTTTTCTTCTCTAGGCATTCAGTGGGAAGGCAAGGCCTCACTTGGTCCTGTAATGGTTCAAGGTCAAAAGAGAGGTTCTCAATAAAACTGACAAATCAATCCTTTGTTGTACCTGACTTGTCATTTTGCTGCGTGTCTGGTTTAACTACTTAAACCGATGTGATGAAACTAATAGTCGTCCTGTACTTTTCAAGTCCCATATCATGCAACCATAGGGTTCCTGAAGTTATTAACTTTACTTTCTCCATAGGGAGTTTTAAATTGACCTTTTAAAGACCGCTAGTGAAAGCTCAAGTTTATGCTTCTGAAGTAAGTTTTTACAATTTGTTTAACAGAAGAATTCCTGGTGATAATCATTACAATGAGGCATTTATATGGCACTTTAATGTGTGCTACAGTACACCCAAAGCGCTTCACATCATATCAGGGGGATATATCCTCAACCACCACCAGTGTGCAGCATCCACTTGATTAACTCGACACCCTTGCCTCATTTAGTATACACGATTCTATGAATGTGAAAATGAGCCCCGCCTCCACTCACAGCAGCTCAGAGACTCACTCGTTGACCTGATAAGTTACATGGTAGTTTGTGACGTCAGACACACGTGATTTCAAACTGTTTTTAGACTGTCTTTGGTTCACTGTAGTTTTAAGGGGAAAATACTCAGCAATGGTGTTGAGTTATGAATTTGCACATGGTTTGTCTTAAAACATATTAAAACACCACAGACAAATAAACAAAATTAAAAGTTTGATTTTCACCACAAGGTGACTTGAAGTGCAGAGGGAATGGTTTCTTTACAAAGGAATTCCTCTCCAAACAACTGATGGCGCTCATTTGAACGATGGGCACATTTGAAGTCACTTTTGAATCGGGGTAGCCTTTTTTTCATGACGCAATTGGCCTTCGAATGCAGCCTCCGAAGGGTGCAGCTTTGAATTGGGACACAGTCAACAGAATGTTCAAAATGGACCATCATAATGAAGTGTTACCATGTTTTCCTCGACATCTTGTGATTTCGGGGCATGCAAGTTTCCAAACAAAATGCATGATGGGATACGCTTAGCCTTGAATACCACTCTGAAGCGGTATTCGAGATGGTGTGGGTTTAGTGGACATTAAGGGCACTGAGCTTTGGCATTTTTAAGACATTGGACAGTCTTGCGCAGGCACTTCCTGTCACATGCACGTATGGTCAAGTGACCAAGACATCAAGTGTGGATTTTTGCACAGGCACTTTGGCTCTCTTATCTGACACATTCAAGGGGCATTTACATGACACAATTTTCAAATAAAAATGTTAATTTACATTACAAGTGTTTTGGGGGCCCAAAAAAGCTAACTTTTGAAAAAATGATGAATCCCTTGGGCGCGTGTATATGGTCACATTAGAGCTAATGAGCACACACTTGAGAAACTGTACATCTCGTTGCTTTCACACGGATTACTTAAACAGAGAATATTTGTTTTTGATATGATTTACATCATTTAAAAAAGACACTTCAAGCTTTCTAAAAACATATCTCTCACATACGGGTGGCAAGTATTCGCTGAGTTACAGTTCATTTTCTGTCGCGTTTCAGAAAGATCCTTACACTGAGAGAGACGGCAGAACGGGCATCTTGTTTATTTTCTTTATTTTACGAAAAGCAGAACATTTTGTTTTTATTATGAGTGTACACAAATAAAAGTAGACATTTAACAGTTTTGAATGATGTATAAAACTTGCCTGTATGACAAAAATAGACAAAGTTATTTGAGTGTCTTTTGCACTGAATGGGCACAAAGGTGTGTGACTGATCACGTCTCTCTGTTTAGATCAGTGTGCTCAATAATGTGCCTTTTTGTCTTTTGTATCTAAATGTACCTTTTTGTCTCTTTGTATCGGGCAGTTTTTCTGCGTCGGCTGACTAACTTTTCTCAGTGTGTTCCGCACCGTTGGCAGAAATTGGTCCTCGTCGGCTTTTTTTCGGCCGATTCGACATGTTTAATCGGTGTCGGGCCGTCGGTGAGAGAGAGAACTCTGATTGGTTGTTCAGCTTAGTGAATGAGTCAGTGCACGAGAATAATAGCAAAACAGCGAGCAAAGAAGTCAAAACGGTACAGATAGAAGGCTGTTCTAATGTTACGTCATCTTACCTCAGTGTTCCTTGGCGAATATTTCAATATTAACACTAGTGGAGTGGAATAAAGAAAGTGTTTAGCAGGACTGATATTCAAAACGGTAAGCACGCACTGCTTTGTTTATGGTTTGTATGGTTATGGTTGTTGACAGTTGTAGTATAGCAGGCGCAGAACGCAGATTCTAGCTAACAGTCCGCAGTAGTTCACTCGGTGTGTTCAAGTGCAGCTTTTTACCCCAGCGCGAGGCACAACACAGTCGGCTTTCATCAGCGCTAGATCGTCGGCGTCGGCTTGGTGTGTTCCAGGCTTAAGGACTATGTTGTGTTGTAAATAAATCCAAACAATCAAAAAGCCATTATTTTTTAAATTTCTCCTCATTCGTTGTTTATAGTTCCCTCACAGTCCCACCTGATAGGGCCATTATGGGAGGGTCTTTGTCTTCCCAGGTGTGAAACACATCAATATTTTTGATGATTCGAGCCTCCTCGCAGAGAGCTTCCTGACACAATTTTTTTTATTTTTTTTATTCAATATATTGTTTTATGAGGATGAGTGGCCAGAATGAAACAAAAACTCTAGACTACGTGATACAGCTCTGAGTTTTCTTCTATAATGCCTGATGAGTTTGGCTACAACTGATAAGAGATCAGAGACCATTCCTCCATACAGAATCTCTCCAGATTCTTAAGATTCACAAGTTCATGTTCATGTTGATGTTCATCTTCTCTTCAGTTCACCCCACTCATTTTCATGTTCATGTTCATCTTCTCTTCAGTTCACCCCACTTATTTTCTATAGGGTTCAGTTCAGGGGACTGGGACGGTCATGGCAGAAGCTTCATTTTGTTGTCAGTTACCCATTTTGTGTTGATTTTGATGTTTGTTTTGTCCTGATGGAAAATCCAACCACGGCCCATTATAAGATTTCTAGCAGAGGCAGTCAGGTTTTGATTTTTTACCTGTTGGTATTTGCAAAAATCCATAATGCCATGTATCTGACCAAGATGTCCAGGACCTCCAGCAAACATATAAGATCCAGCAGTATATTTAACTGTATGCATGGGATACTTTTTATCCCTGTTTGCACCAAACACATCTAGTGGGTTTGCTGCCAAAAAGCCCCTTTTGTTGTTTCATCTGACCATAGAATCCGGTCCCTTTTGAAGTTCCAGTCATGTCTGACAACTGAATTGCTAGAGTTTATTTTTTGGAGGAGCGAGGAGGATTTTTCTTGAAACCCTCCCAAACAACATGTGGTGAAGTAGGGGTTGTTTGATATATTTTTTAGGCTTTCTGACCCCCAAGATTTAAGTAATTTCGGCAATTCTCCATCTGTGTTCCTTGGAGAGTCGTTGGCCACTCAAACTTTCCTCTTCACCGTGCATTAAGACAAAATAGACACACATCCTCTTCCTGGCAGATTCGTAAAATCTTTAGTTGATTGGAACTTCTTAATTATTGCTCTGATGGTCAAAATGGAGATTTTCAATTCTTTAGCTATTTTCTTACAGCCACTTTCTATTTTGTGATACTCAACAATCTTTAATGCACATCAGAACTATATTCTTTGGTTTTACTCATTGTGATGGATGATTAAAGGAATTTGGCCTTTGTGTTTTCTCATATTTAAACTCCTGTGAAACAAGAAGTCATAGCTAGACAATTTTGTGTTCCTAGTCATTTCGTGTTCCTACTGATAACATTTTTAGGGGTGCCGATAATTGTGGCCAACGTGTTTTGGAGAAAAACATTTATTTCATAATGTGACCCCCCCACACACACACACACACACACACACACACACACACACTCCCCCACTCCCACCAAACACACTTTCAATTATTTTACTTTTAGGAAAGGTTAGATGTTTGTAAATTTTTTGAATGAAAGATCAAAAGGATAAACAATGTACAGCCATTTTTTTATCATATTTACCAGGGGTGACATTAATTCTGACCACAACTGTACATGCTGCTCACATATTATTGTAGCAGATTTTTTGCTGAATACAGTGTAATCAGACTTTAGCCATGAAAATGTTACAAGTTACAGAAATAAGCATAAATGTCAGAGCATGTCAGAACCCCTCAGACCCCAGAGGGTTAATACAAACATCACAATTTTTAAATTGTGCCTTTTGTTACATAGGGACTACTGAACAGACATTTATAAGTTTATTTTTGAAATCAGAATGTGTAAATAAAGCTCTGTAAACTTTCATTTTTGCAAAACTAAAAGTGTGTCCCATTGGGTAATCAAAGGTTATGCACACACCTGCGGTCTTCAATCCCACTTGAACACATGGATCAAAGACCGGAAATACTGTAGGTCATGTAAGTAGACAAGTGGTCAAGTACAAAGACGGCAAGTGTGGGTATTTGGACAGTCGCATAAAAAGATGCATACACTCTGCAGGTCCAGAGGAGAATCAAGGAGAATCAATTAAGGTAAAAGGGGTGGAGCCACCTTAACTCAAAGCTGTACAAAATGGCAAAGCCAAGTGCTGGTGTTTGTGTCAACATTTGTTAGAATGGGGTTCCTGAAAGTGGTCTTAGTGGTAGTTGTAGTAATTGTTGCATTTGATATGCCTGATGTCTTGGGAAGTTTGCGGTATAGTCATAGTCCAAGAAGCATGGGGCCAAAATCAGATCCAGCTTCCAGAAGTCCTGCCCTTTCTCCTCTAGGGCTCTGGAACCCTTTGCAAGTGGCTTCTCAGTTTCAGAGTCCTTTGGGTCCTGACTCCAAAAGCCTTGCGCAGGAGCCTTTTGGCCTTCAGGAGAAGCAGGTGTTGGAGGGTCCAGTGAAGCCTTTGGATTGGAGGTATCCCATTGTTCCTGAGGTGCAGAGTGAGTTGGCTGTGGACTTCCAGTTGATGCAACCCGTGACTCCCAGCAGCGTAGCGGTTCAATGTGGCGAGAACCGGGTTCTCGTAGAGGTCCAGCAGGACTTCTTCAGCAATGGTCAGTTGCTCGAGCCAACTGGTCTGTCTTTAGGTGGATGTTCTGTTGTTGGTCAGGATCCTGGGTCAAGAGTGCTCATCTTTGAGTATGAATTGCAGGACTGCAACAGTGTGCTGATGGTAAGAAAATATATATCTTAATGGGTTATTTGTTGTGGCAGTGGACCTTTTCAAGGAAAGTCAGTTCACTTGGTTTTACAATGCCAGGGCAGCTAAGACCAATTTTTATCTATTTGAATGGGTAAATCCTGAACTTTTAAAGCTACTTACCTTTTAAGCCTTCAAACCAATATCTCATGTAAACTATCCCATAAATGGTATGAAAGGAGCTTAAGAAACCATAACAAATCTTGGGCCTTAATGGTGTTAAAGCTAGTTTTTACCCTGGAACAACAAAATGTTCAATCCTTAGTGTATTTCTCCAAAACATTGGCTATCTCTGGCAACACCTGAGCCTCTGAGGGCAGCTGTGGTGATGTGAAGAATTTACTAATTGGTGATTTGCTCTTTAGGAATTCCACCATATTGCAGTGCACCTTCTCCCATTCATAGCAATATGAGTGCATGGTCTTGGTGTATGTAAAGTCTTTGGGATGACCCTCTTGGTAACCACAATCTTTTTACAGATGAATGAGGATGAGCTTGTCTACACCTTCTCTCTTACCTACACCCCAGAGGCGTTTGCAGGGACTCCGATTACCCGGGCCGAAGGTGCAATTGTTGGTGTTCAATGCCATTATCAAAGGTAGGGGGATCTCTGTGACTTTCTGCACTTTCTCGTGCAACTGGGAGACCATTTAATGGGTACTTTCATGAACTGCAGGCTCCAAAATGTAAGCAGTGATGCCTTGAGGCCAACATGGGTCCCTTATGCCTCAACAGAGGCTGGTAAAGAAGTCTTGCTGTTCTCCTTGAAGATCATGATGGGTTGGTACATGTTTTTTCTTTCAATAAAATAAACCTTTACCCTTGCTATTGTGGCTGTGCCTAACGTGTTTTTGTGTAGATGATTGGGCCTATCAGAGGCCTTCATACTCCTATTTCCTGGGTGGCGTTATTAACATCGAGGCATCTGTGAAGCAGTACAATCATGTGCCTCTGCGTGTGTTTGTGGACCGCTGTGTGGCCACTCAAGTACCTGATGTGAACTCTCTTCCGAGATATTCCTTCATTGAGAATCACGGGTAAGGTTATTGCCCTTGATGCGGTAGGACTGTTTAAGTTGCCTTTTGTAACGACTTTGTCACAGTCAGGGGTAAGGTCAGTTGCTTGATGCTCTACAGTTGACATTCATGAGTTGCTCTTTGTGACTGTTTTGTCATCAGGTGCTTTGTGGATGCCAAAACTACAGCTTCCAGCTCCCGCTTCATGCCTCGGTCCCAGGTTGACAAGATCCAGTTCCAGCTGGAGGCGTTTATGTTCCAGGAGGGCAACAGTCCTTCTGTATGTACTAGTATCATGAGTTAACTTGACTCCTCCCGTCTGCTCTGGTTTTGTGACTTGTCTGTCATCCTTTGCAGATCTACATAACGTGTATTCTGAAGGCAACTCTTGCTTCTGCACCTAGTGACACTCAGCGCAAATCCTGTTCCTTTGCCAATGGGTACGTGAGGTTTTTTTTTTTTTGGAGAAAGGAGGAATTAAGTTGACTTATGTTGAAGGTTCCATGTCTTTGTTTTGTTGCAGGTGGCTTGCTGCTGATGGAAACGACCAAGTTTGTGGTTGCTGTGACTCAACATGTGGTCCTGATGGTGAATTTGCTGCTCCCTATGGAGGTTGGTAGCATTTGCTCTAAGGTTGCTTTTGATTCAAGTGTTCTAACTTGGCTTTTTTTTTTCTTCTCTAGGCATTCAGTGGGAAGGCAAGGCCTCACTTGGTCCTGTAATGGTTCAAGGTCAAAAGAGAGGTTCTCAATAAAACTGACAAATCAATCCTTTGTTGTACCTGACTTGTCATTTTGCTGCGTGTCTGGTTTAACTACTTAAACCGATGTGATGAAACTAATAGTCGTCCTGTACTTTTCAAGTCCCATATCATGCAACCATAGGGTTCCTGAAGTTATTAACTTTACTTTCTCCATAGGGAGTTTTAAATTGACCTTTTAAAGACCGCTAGTGAAAGCTCAAGTTTATGCTTCTGAAGTAAGTTTTTACAATTTGTTTAACAGAAGAATTCCTGGTGATAATCATTACAATGAGGCATTTATATGGCACTTTAATGTGTGCTACAGTACACCCAAAGCGCTTCACATCATATCAGGGGGATATATCCTCAACCACCACCAGTGTGCAGCATCCACTTGATTAACTCGACACCCTTGCCTCATTTAGTATACACGATTCTATGAATGTGAAAATGAGCCCCGCCTCCACTCACAGCAGCTCAGAGACTCACTCGTTGACCTGATAAGTTACATGGTAGTTTGTGACGTCAGACACACGTGATTTCAAACTGTTTTTAGACTGTCTTTGGTTCACTGTAGTTTTAAGGGGAAAATACTCCGCAATGGTTTTGAGTTATGAATTTGCACATGGTTTGTCTTAAAACATATTAAAACACCACAGACAAATAAACAAAATTAAAAGTTTGATTTTCACCACAAGGTGACTTGAAGTGCAGAGGGAATGGTTTCTTTACAAAGGAATTCCTCTCCAAACAACTGATGGCGCTCATTTGAACGATGGGCACATTTGAAGTCACTTGAATCGGGGTAGCCTTTTTTTCATGACGCAATTGGCCTTCGAATGCAGCCTCCGAAGGGTGCAGCTTTGAATTGGGACACAGTCAACAGAATGTTCAAAATGGACCATCATAATGAAGTGTTACCATGTTTTCCTCGACATCTTGTGATTTCGGGGCATGCAAGTTTCCAAACAAAATGCATGATGGGATACGCTTAGCCTTGAATACCACTCTGAAGCGGTATTCGAGATGGTGTGGGTTTAGTGGACATTAAGGGCACTGAGCTTTGGCATTTTTAAGACATTGGACAGTCTTGCGCAGGCACTTCCTGTCACATGCACGTATGGTCAAGTGACCAAGACATCAAGTGTGGATTTTTGCACAGGCACTTTGGCTCTCTTATCTGACACATTCAAGGGGCATTTACATGACACAATTTTCAAATAAAAATGTTAATTTACATTACAAGTGTTTTGGGGGCCCAAAAAAGCTAACTTTTGAAAAAATGATGAATCCCTTGGGCGCGTGTATATGGTCACATTAGAGCTAATGAGCACACACTTGAGAAACTGTACATCTCGTTGCTTTCACACGGATTACTTAAACAGAGAATATTTGTTTTTGATATGATTTACATCATTTAAAAAAGACACTTCAAGCTTTCTAAAAACATATCTCTCACATACGGGTGGCAAGTATTCGCTGAGTTACAGTTCATTTTCTGTCGCGTTTCAGAAAGATCCTTACACTGAGAGAGACGGCAGAACGGGCATCTTGTTTATTTTCTTTATTTTACGAAAAGCAGAACATTTTGTTTTTATTATGAGTGTACACAAATAAAAGTAGACATTTAACAGTTTTGAATGATGTATAAAACTTGCCTGTATGACAAAAATAGACAAAGTTATTTGAGTGTCTTTTGCACTGAATGGGCACAAAGGTGTGTGACTGATCACGTCTCTCTGTTTAGATCAGTGTGCTCAATAATGTGCCTTTTTGTCTTTTGTATCTAAAGCCTGGAACACAACAAGCCGACGGTCGGCCGTCAGGCAGTTTTTGTGCGTCGGCCGACTAACTTTTCTCAGCGTGTTCCGCACCGTTGGCAGAAATTGGTCCTCGTCGGCTTTTTTTCGGCCGATTCCACATGTTTAATCGGCGTCGGGCCGTCGGTGAGAGAGAGAACTCTGATTGGTTGTTCAGCTTAGTGAATGAGTCAGTGCACGAGAATAATAGCAAAACAGCGAGCAAAGAAGTCAAAATGGTACAGATAGAAGGCTGTTCTAATGTTACGTCATCTTACCTGAGTGTTCCTTGGCGAATATTTCAATATTAACACTAGTGGAGTGGAATAAAGAAAGTGTTTAGCAGGACTGATATTCAAAACGGTAAGCACGCACTGCTTTGTTTATGGTTTGTATGGTTATGGTTGTTGACAGTTGTAGTATAGCAGGCGCAGAACGCAGATTCTAGCTAACAGTCCGCAGTAGTTCACTCGGTGTGTTCAAGTGCAGCTTTTTACCCCAGCGCGAGGCACAACACAGTCGGCTTTCATCAGCGCTAGATCGTCGGCGTCGGCTTGGTGTGTTCCAGGCTTAAGGACTATGTTGTGTTGTAAATAAATCCAAACAATCAAAAAGCCATTATTTTTTAAATTTCTCCTCATTCGTTGTTTATAGTTCCCTCACAGTCCCACCTGATAGGGCCATTATGGGAGGGTCTTTGTCTTCCCAGGTGTGAAACACATCAATATTTTTGATGATTCGAGCCTCCTCGCAGAGAGCTTCCTGACACAATTTTTTTTATTTTTTTTATTCAATATATTGTTTTATGAGGATGAGTGGCCAGAATGAAACAAAAACTCTAGACTACGTGATACAGCTCTGAGTTTTCTTCTATAATGCCTGATGAGTTTGGCTACAACTGATAAGAGATCAGAGACCATTCCTCCATACAGAATCTCTCCAGATTCTTAAGATTCACAAGTTCATGTTCATGTTGATGTTCATCTTCTCTTCAGTTCACCCCACTCATTTTCATGTTCATGTTCATCTTCTCTTCAGTTCACCCCACTTATTTTCTATAGGGTTCAGTTCAGGGGACTGGGACGGTCATGGCAGAAGCTTCATTTTGTTGTCAGTTACCCATTTTGTGTTGATTTTGATGTTTGTTTTGTCCTGATGGAAAATCCAACCACGGCCCATTATAAGATTTCTAGCAGAGGCAGTCAGGTTTTGATTTTTTACCTGTTGGTATTTGCAAAAATCCATAATGCCATGTATCTGACCAAGATGTCCAGGACCTCCAGCAAACATATAAGATCCAGCAGTATATTTAACTGTATGCATGGGATACTTTTTATCCCTGTTTGCACCAAACACATCTAGTGGGTTTGCTGCCAAAAAGCCCCTTTTGTTGTTTCATCTGACCATAGAATCCGGTCCCTTTTGAAGTTCCAGTCATGTCTGACAACTGAATTGCTAGAGTTTATTTTTTGGAGGAGCGAGGAGGATTTTTCTTGAAACCCTCCCAAACAACATGTGGTGAAGTAGGGGTTGTTTGATATATTTTTTAGGCTTTCTGACCCCCAAGATTTAAGTAATTTCGGCAATTCTCCATCTGTGTTCCTTGGAGAGTCGTTGGCCACTCAAACTTTCCTCCTCACCGTGCATTAAGATAAAATAGACACACATCCTCTTCCTGGCAGATTCGTAAAATCTTTAGTTGATTGGAACTTCTTAATTATTGCTCTGATGGTCAAAATGGAGATTTTCAATTCTTTAGCTATTTTCTTACAGCCACTTTCTATTTTGTGATACTCAACAATCTTTAATGCACATCAGAACTATATTCTTTGGTTTTACTCATTGTGATGGATGATTAAAGGAATTTGGCCTTTGTGTTTTCTCATATTTAAACTCCTGTGAAACAAGAAGTCATAGCTAGACAATTTTGTGTTCCTAGTCATTTCGTGTTCCTACTGATAACATTTTTAGGGGTGCCGATAATTGTGGCCAACGTGTTTTGGAGAAAAACATTTATTTCATAATGTGACCCCCACACACACACACACACACACACACACACACACACACACACTCCCCCACTCCCACCAAACACACTTTCAATTATTTTACTTTTAGGAAAGGTTAGATGTTTGTAAATTTTTTGAATGAAAGATCAAAAGGATAAACAATGTACAGCCATTTTTTTATCATATTTACCAGGGGTGACATTAATTCTGACCACAACTGTACATGCTGCTCACATATTATTGTAGCAGATTTTTTGCTGAATACAGTGTAATCAGACTTTAGCCATGAAAATGTTACAAGTTACAGAAATAAGCATAAATGTCAGAGCATGTCAGAACCCCTCAGACCCCAGAGGGTTAATACAAACATCACAATTTTTAAATTGTGCCTTTTGTTACATAGGGACTACTGAACAGACATTTATAAGTTTATTTTTGAAATCAGAATGTGTAAATAAAGCTCTGTAAACTTTCATTTTTGCAAAACTAAAAGTGTGTCCCATTGGGTAATCAAAGGTTATGCACACACCTGCGGTCTTCAATCCCACTTGAACACATGGATCAAAGACCGGAAATACTGTAGGTCATGTAAGTAGACAAGTGGTCAAGTACAAAGACGGCAAGTGTGGGTATTTGGACAGTCGCATAAAAAGATGCATACACTCTGCAGGTCCAGAGGAGAATCAAGGAGAATCAATTAAGGTAAAAGGGGTGGAGCCACCTTAACTCAAAGCTGTACAAAATGGCAAAGCCAAGTGCTGGTGTTTGTGTCAACATTTGTTAGAATGGGGTTCCTGAAAGTGGTCTTAGTGGTAGTTGTAGTAATTGTTGCATTTGATATGCCTGATGTCTTGGGAAGTTTGCGGTATAGTCATAGTCCAAGAAGCATGGGGCCAAAATCAGATCCAGCTTCCAGAAGTCCTGCCCTTTCTCCTCTAGGGCTCTGGAACCCTTTGCAAGTGGCTTCTCAGTTTCAGAGTCCTTTGGGTCCTGACTCCAAAAGCCTTGCGCAGGAGCCTTTTGGCCTTCAGGAGAAGCAGGTGTTGGAGGGTCCAGTGAAGCCTTTGGATTGGAGGTATCCCATTGTTCCTGAGGTGCAGAGTGAGTTGGCTGTGGACTTCCAGTTGATGCAACCCGTGACTCCCAGCAGCGTAGCGGTTCAATGTGGCGAGAACCGGGTTCTCGTAGAGGTCCAGCAGGACTTCTTCAGCAATGGTCAGTTGCTCGAGCCAACTGGTCTGTCTTTAGGTGGATGTTCTGTTGTTGGTCAGGATCCTGGGTCAAGAGTGCTCATCTTTGAGTATGAATTGCAGGACTGCAACAGTGTGCTGATGGTAAGAAAATATATATCTTAATGGGTTATTTGTTGTGGCAGTGGACCTTTTCAAGGAAAGTCAGTTCACTTGGTTTTACAATGCCAGGGCAGCTAAGACCAATTTTTATCTATTTGAATGGGTAAATCCTGAACTTTTAAAGCTACTTACCTTTTAAGCCTTCAAACCAATATCTCATGTAAACTATCCCATAAATGGTATGAAAGGAGCTTAAGAAACCATAACAAATCTTGGGCCTTAATGGTGTTAAAGCTAGTTTTTACCCTGGAACAACAAAATGTTCAATCCTTAGTGTATTTCTCCAAAACATTGGCTATCTCTGGCAACACCTGAGCCTCTGAGGGCAGCTGTGGTGATGTGAAGAATTTACTAATTGGTGATTTGCTCTTTAGGAATTCCACCATATTGCAGTGCACCTTCTCCCATTCATAGCAATATGAGTGCATGGTCTTGGTGTATGTAAAGTCTTTGGGATGACCCTCTTGGTAACCACAATCTTTTTACAGATGAATGAGGATGAGCTTGTCTACACCTTCTCTCTTACCTACACCCCAGAGGCGTTTGCAGGGACTCCGATTACCCGGGCCGAAGGTGCAATTGTTGGTGTTCAATGCCATTATCAAAGGTAGGGGGATCTCTGTGACTTTCTGCACTTTCTCGTGCAACTGGGAGACCATTTAATGGGTACTTTCATGAACTGCAGGCTCCAAAATGTAAGCAGTGATGCCTTGAGGCCAACATGGGTCCCTTATGCCTCAACAGAGGCTGGTAAAGAAGTCTTGCTGTTCTCCTTGAAGATCATGATGGGTTGGTACATGTTTTTTCTTTCAATAAAATAAACCTTTACCCTTGCTATTGTGGCTGTGCCTAACGTGTTTTTGTGTAGATGATTGGGCCTATCAGAGGCCTTCATACTCCTATTTCCTGGGTGGCGTTATTAACATCGAGGCATCTGTGAAGCAGTACAATCATGTGCCTCTGCGTGTGTTTGTGGACCGCTGTGTGGCCACTCAAGTACCTGATGTGAACTCTCTTCCGAGATATTCCTTCATTGAGAATCACGGGTAAGGTTATTGCCCTTGATGCGGTAGGACTGTTTAAGTTGCCTTTTGTAACGACTTTGTCACAGTCAGGGGTAAGGTCAGTTGCTTGATGCTCTACAGTTGACATTCATGAGTTGCTCTTTGTGACTGTTTTGTCATCAGGTGCTTTGTGGATGCCAAAACTACAGCTTCCAGCTCCCGCTTCATGCCTCGGTCCCAGGTTGACAAGATCCAGTTCCAGCTGGAGGCGTTTATGTTCCAGGAGGGCAACAGTCCTTCTGTATGTACTAGTATCATGAGTTAACTTGACTCCTCCCGTCTGCTCTGGTTTTGTGACTTGTCTGTCATCCTTTGCAGATCTACATAACGTGTATTCTGAAGGCAACTCTTGCTTCTGCACCTAGTGACACTCAGCGCAAATCCTGTTCCTTTGCCAATGGGTACGTGAGGTTTTTTTTTTTTTGGAGAAAGGAGGAATTAAGTTGACTTATGTTGAAGGTTCCATGTCTTTGTTTTGTTGCAGGTGGCTTGCTGCTGATGGAAACGACCAAGTTTGTGGTTGCTGTGACTCAACATGTGGTCCTGATGGTGAATTTGCTGCTCCCTATGGAGGTTGGTAGCATTTGCTCTAAGGTTGCTTTTGATTCAAGTGTTCTAACTTGGCTTTTTTTTTTCTTCTCTAGGCATTCAGTGGGAAGGCAAGGCCTCACTTGGTCCTGTAATGGTTCAAGGTCAAAAGAGAGGTTCTCAATAAAACTGACAAATCAATCCTTTGTTGTACCTGACTTGTCATTTTGCTGCGTGTCTGGTTTAACTACTTAAACCGATGTGATGAAACTAATAGTCGTCCTGTACTTTTCAAGTCCCATATCATGCAACCATAGGGTTCCTGAAGTTATTAACTTTACTTTCTCCATAGGGAGTTTTAAATTGACCTTTTAAAGACCGCTAGTGAAAGCTCAAGTTTATGCTTCTGAAGTAAGTTTTTACAATTTGTTTAACAGAAGAATTCCTGGTGATAATCATTACAATGAGGCATTTATATGGCACTTTAATGTGTGCTACAGTACACCCAAAGCGCTTCACATCATATCAGGGGGATATATCCTCAACCACCACCAGTGTGCAGCATCCACTTGATTAACTCGACATTTAGTATACACGATTCTATGAATGTGAAAATGAGCCCCGCCTCCACTCACAGCAGCTCAGAGACTCACTCGTTGACCTGATAAGTTACATGGTAGTTTGTGACGTCAGACACACGTGATTTCAAACTGTTTTTAGACTGTCTTTGGTTCACTGTAGTTTTAAGGGGAAAATACTCCGCAATGGTGTTGAGTTATGAATTTGCACATGGTTTGTCTTAAAACATATTAAAACACCACAGACAAATAAACAAAATTAAAAGTTTGATTTTCACCACAAGGTGACTTGAAGTGCAGAGGGAATGGTTTCTTTACAAAGGAATTCCTCTCCAAACAACTGATGGCGCTCATTTGAACGATGGGCACATTTGAAGTCACTTTTGAATCGGGGTAGCCTTTTTTTCATGACGCAATTGGCCTTCGAATGCAGCCTCCGAAGGGTGCAGCTTTGAATTGGGACACAGTCAACAGAATGTTCAAAATGGACCATCATAATGAAGTGTTACCATGTTTTCCTCGACATCTTGTGATTTCGGGGCATGCAAGTTTCCAAACAAAATGCATGATGGGATACGCTTAGCCTTGAATACCACTCTGAAGCGGTATTCGAGATGGTGTGGGTTTAGTGGACATTAAGGGCACTGAGCTTTGGCATTTTTAAGACATTGGACAGTCTTGCGCAGGCACTTCCTGTCACATGCACGTATGGTCAAGTGACCAAGACATCAAGTGTGGATTTTTGCACAGGCACTTTGGCTCTCTTATCTGACACATTCAAGGGGCATTTACATGACACAATTTTCAAATAAAAATGTTAATTTACATTACAAGTGTTTTGGGGGCCCAAAAAAGCTAACTTTTGAAAAAATGATGAATCCCTTGGGCGCGTGTATATGGTCACATTAGAGCTAATGAGCACACACTTGAGAAACTGTACATCTCGTTGCTTTCACACGGATTACTTAAACAGAGAATATTTGTTTTTGATATGATTTACATCATTTAAAAAAGACACTTCAAGCTTTCTAAAAACATATCTCTCACATACGGGTGGCAAGTATTCGCTGAGTTACAGTTCATTTTCTGTCGCGTTTCAGAAAGATCCTTACACTGAGAGAGACGGCAGAACGGGCATCTTGTTTATTTTCTTTATTTTACGAAAAGCAGAACATTTTGTTTTTATTATGAGTGTACACAAATAAAAGTAGACATTTAACAGTTTTGAATGATGTATAAAACTTGCCTGTATGACAAAAATAGACAAAGTTATTTGAGTGTCTTTTGCACTGAATGGGCACAAAGGTGTGTGACTGATCACGTCTCTCTGTTTAGATCAGTGTGCTCAATAATGTGCCTTTTTGTCTTTTGTATCTAAAGCCTGGAACACAACAAGCCGACGGTCGGCCGTCAGGCAGTTTTTGTGCGTCGGCCGACTAACTTTTCTCAGCGTGTTCCGCACCGTTGGCAGAAATTGGTCCTCGTCGGCTTTTTTTCGGCCGATTCCACATGTTTAATCGGCGTCGGGCCGTCGGTGAGAGAGAGAACTCTGATTGGTTGTTCAGCTTAGTGAATGAGTCAGTGCACGAGAATAATAGCAAAACAGCGAGCAAAGAAGTCAAAATGGTACAGATAGAAGGCTGTTCTAATGTTACGTCATCTTACCTGAGTGTTCCTTGGCGAATATTTCAATATTAACACTAGTGGAGTGGAATAAAGAAAGTGTTTAGCAGGACTGATATTCAAAACGGTAAGCACGCACTGCTTTGTTTATGGTTTGTATGGTTATGGTTGTTGACAGTTGTAGTATAGCAGGCGCAGAACGCAGATTCTAGCTAACAGTCCGCAGTAGTTCACTCGGTGTGTTCAAGTGCAGCTTTTTACCCCAGCGCGAGGCACAACACAGTCGGCTTTCATCAGCGCTAGATCGTCGGCGTCGGCTTGGTGTGTTCCAGGCTTAAAGGCACACTATGCAAGATTTGTACCTTAATATAACAGCTTCGAAATCATTTTGATGGTAAACGAACTCATAGTAGGGCGAATCATCCCGATAGCAAAGAAGGGGGGGGGGGGGGGGGATGCAGGTTTAAGAGGTGGCGCCCCGCCAAATCTCGCGAGAATCGTGACTTGCTTTACGGCACGACGTCACATACATCAACAAAATATGAAGCAGCCTCTGGAAGACACTAGCACGCATTTCAGACGTGAGTCGTGGCAGAGTCGATGAAGAAAACAAAGAAAGCGCGGTCGGAAAAGTGCAGAGACGGCTCTGCATGACTGGTATTTACGACAGTAACGTTAAATACAAGTACTCCACAGCGACTCTAGGGGTCGCTGTTTGAGAAAAACAGAAACGGCATAGTGTGCCTTTAAGGACTATGTTGTGTTGTAAATAAATCCAAACAATCAAAAAGCCATTATTTTTTAAATTTCTCCTCATTCGTTGTTTATAGTTCCCTCACAGTCCCACCTGATAGGGCCATTATGGGAGGGTCTTTGTCTTCCCAGGTGTGAAACACATCAATATTTTTGATGATTCGAGCCTCCTCGCAGAGAGCTTCCTGACACAATTTTTTTTATTTTTTTTATTCAATATATTGTTTTATGAGGATGAGTGGCCAGAATGAAACAAAAACTCTAGACTACGTGATACAGCTCTGAGTTTTCTTCTATAATGCCTGATGAGTTTGGCTACAACTGATAAGAGATCAGAGACCATTCCTCCATACAGAATCTCTCCAGATTCTTAAGATTCACAAGTTCATGTTCATGTTGATGTTCATCTTCTCTTCAGTTCACCCCACTCATTTTCATGTTCATGTTCATCTTCTCTTCAGTTCACCCCACTTATTTTCTATAGGGTTCAGTTCAGGGGACTGGGACGGTCATGGCAGAAGCTTCATTTTGTTGTCAGTTACCCATTTTGTGTTGATTTTGATGTTTGTTTTGTCCTGATGGAAAATCCAACCACGGCCCATTATAAGATTTCTAGCAGAGGCAGTCAGGTTTTGATTTTTTACCTGTTGGTATTTGCAAAAATCCATAATGCCATGTATCTGACCAAGATGTCCAGGACCTCCAGCAAACATATAAGATCCAGCAGTATATTTAACTGTATGCATGGGATACTTTTTATCCCTGTTTGCACCAAACACATCTAGTGGGTTTGCTGCCAAAAAGCCCCTTTTGTTGTTTCATCTGACCATAGAATCCGGTCCCTTTTGAAGTTCCAGTCATGTCTGACAACTGAATTGCTAGAGTTTATTTTTTGGAGGAGCGAGGAGGATTTTTCTTGAAACCCTCCCAAACAACATGTGGTGAAGTAGGGGTTGTTTGATATATTTTTTAGGCTTTCTGACCCCCAAGATTTAAGTAATTTCGGCAATTCTCCATCTGTGTTCCTTGGAGAGTCGTTGGCCACTCAAACTTTCCTCCTCACCGTGCATTAAGATAAAATAGACACACATCCTCTTCCTGGCAGATTCGTAAAATCTTTAGTTGATTGGAACTTCTTAATTATTGCTCTGATGGTCAAAATGGAGATTTTCAATTCTTTAGCTATTTTCTTACAGCCACTTTCTATTTTGTGATACTCAACAATCTTTAATGCACATCAGAACTATATTCTTTGGTTTTACTCATTGTGATGGATGATTAAAGGAATTTGGCCTTTGTGTTTTCTCATATTTAAACTCCTGTGAAACAAGAAGTCATAGCTAGACAATTTTGTGTTCCTAGTCATTTCGTGTTCCTACTGATAACATTTTTAGGGGTGCCGATAATTGTGGCCAACGTGTTTTGGAGAAAAACATTTATTTCATAATGTGACCCCCCCCCACACACACACACACACACACACACACACACTCCCCCACTCCCACCAAACACACTTTCAATTATTTTACTTTTAGGAAAGGTTAGATGTTTGTAAATTTTTTGAATGAAAGATCAAAAGGATAAACAATGTACAGCCATTTTTTTATCATATTTACCAGGGGTGACATTAATTCTGACCACAACTGTACATGCTGCTCACATATTATTGTAGCAGATTTTGTGCTGAATACAGTGTAATCAGACTTTAGCCATGAAAATGTTACAAGTTACAGAAATAAGCATAAATGTCAGAGCATGTCAGAACCCCTCAGACCCCAGAGGGTTAATACAAACATCACAATTTTTAAATTGTGCCTTTTGTTACATAGGGACTACTGAACAGACATTTATAAGTTTATTTTTGAAATCAGAATGTGTAAATAAAGCTCTGTAAACTTTCATTTTTGCAAAACTAAAAGTGTGTCCCATTGGGTAATCAAAGGTTATGCACACACCTGCGGTCTTCAATCCCACTTGAACACATGGATCAAAGACCGGAAATACTGTAGGTCATGTAAGTAGACAAGTGGTCAAGTACAAAGACGGCAAGTGTGGGTATTTGGACAGTCGCATAAAAAGATGCATACACTCTGCAGGTCCAGAGGAGAATCAAGGAGAATCAATTAAGGTAAAAGGGGTGGAGCCACCTTAACTCAAAGCTGTACAAAATGGCAAAGCCAAGTGCTGGTGTTTGTGTCAACATTTGTTAGAATGGGGTTCCTGAAAGTGGTCTTAGTGGTAGTTGTAGTAATTGTTGCATTTGATATGCCTGATGTCTTGGGAAGTTTGCGGTATAGTCATAGTCCAAGAAGCATGGGGCCAAAATCAGATCCAGCTTCCAGAAGTCCTGCCCTTTCTCCTCTAGGGCTCTGGAACCCTTTGCAAGTGGCTTCTCAGTTTCAGAGTCCTTTGGGTCCTGACTCCAAAAGCCTTGCGCAGGAGCCTTTTGGCCTTCAGGAGAAGCAGTTGTTGGAGGGTCCAGTGAAGCCTTTGGATTGGAGGTATCCCATTGTTCCTGAGGTGCAGAGTGAGTTGGCTGTGGACTTCCAGTTGATGCAACCCGTGACTCCCAGCAGCGTAGCGGTTCAATGTGGCGAGAACCGGGTTCTCGTAGAGGTCCAGCAGGACTTCTTCAGCAATGGTCAGTTGCTCGAGCCAACTGGTCTGTCTTTAGGTGGATGTTCTGTTGTTGGTCAGGATCCTGGGTCAAGAGTGCTCATCTTTGAGTATGAATTGCAGGACTGCAACAGTGTGCTGATGGTAAGAAAATATATATCTTAATGGGTTTATTTGTTGTGGCAGTGGACCTTTTCAAGGAAAGTCAGTTCACTTGGTTTTACAATGCCAGGGCAGCTAAGACCAATTTTTATCTATTTGAATGGGTAAATCCTGAACTTTTAAAGCTACTTACCTTTTAAGCCTTCAAACCAATATCTCATGTAAACTATCCCATAAATGGTATGAAAGGAGCTTAAGAAACCATAACAAATCTTGGGCCTTAATGGTGTTAAAGCTAGTTTTTACCCTGGAACAACAAAATGTTCAATCCTTAGTGTATTTCTCCAAAACATTGGCTATCTCTGGCAACACCTGAGCCTCTGAGGGCAGCTGTGGTGATGTGAAGAATTTACTAATTGGTGATTTGCTCTTTAGGAATTCCACCATATTGCAGTGCACCTTCTCCCATTCATAGCAATATGAGTGCATGGTCTTGGTGTATGTAAAGTCTTTGGGATGACCCTCTTGGTAACCACAATCTTTTTACAGATGAATGAGGATGAGCTTGTCTACACCTTCTCTCTTACCTACACCCCAGAGGCGTTTGCAGGGACTCCGATTACCCGGGCCGAAGGTGCAATTGTTGGTGTTCAATGCCATTATCAAAGGTAGGGGGATCTCTGTGACTTTCTGCACTTTCTCGTGCAACTGGGAGACCATTTAATGGGTACTTTCATGAACTGCAGGCTCCAAAATGTAAGCAGTGATGCCTTGAGGCCAACATGGGTCCCTTATGCCTCAACAGAGGCTGGTAAAGAAGTCTTGCTGTTCTCCTTGAAGATCATGATGGGTTGGTACATGTTTTTTCTTTCAATAAAATAAACCTTTACCCTTGCTATTGTGGCTGTGCCTAACGTGTTTTTGTGTAGATGATTGGGCCTATCAGAGGCCTTCATACTCCTATTTCCTGGGTGGCGTTATTAACATCGAGGCATCTGTGAAGCAGTACAATCATGTGCCTCTGCGTGTGTTTGTGGACCGCTGTGTGGCCACTCAAGTACCTGATGTGAACTCTCTTCCGAGATATTCCTTCATTGAGAATCACGGGTAAGGTTATTGCCCTTGATGCGGTAGGACTGTTTAAGTTGCCTTTTGTAACGACTTTGTCACAGTCAGGGGTAAGGTCAGTTGCTTGATGCTCTACAGTTGACATTCATGAGTTGCTCTTTGTGACTGTTTTGTCATCAGGTGCTTTGTGGATGCCAAAACTACAGCTTCCAGCTCCCGCTTCATGCCTCGGTCCCAGGTTGACAAGATCCAGTTCCAGCTGGAGGCGTTTATGTTCCAGGAGGGCAACAGTCCTTCTGTATGTACTAGTATCATGAGTTAACTTGACTCCTCCCGTCTGCTCTGGTTTTGTGACTTGTCTGTCATCCTTTGCAGATCTACATAACGTGTATTCTGAAGGCAACTCTTGCTTCTGCACCTAGTGACACTCAGCGCAAATCCTGTTCCTTTGCCAATGGGTACGTGAGGTTTTTTTTTTTTGGAGAAAGGAGGAATTAAGTTGACTTATGTTGAAGGTTCCATGTCTTTGTTTTGTTGCAGGTGGCTTGCTGCTGATGGAAACGACCAAGTTTGTGGTTGCTGTGACTCAACATGTGGTCCTGATGGTGAATTTGCTGCTCCCTATGGAGGTTGGTAGCATTTGCTCTAAGGTTGCTTTTGATTCAAGTGTTCTAACTTGGCTTTTTTTTTTCTTCTCTAGGCATTCAGTGGGAAGGCAAGGCCTCACTTGGTCCTGTAATGGTTCAAGGTCAAAAGAGAGGTTCTCAATAAAACTGACAAATCAATCCTTTGTTGTACCTGACTTGTCATTTTGCTGCGTGTCTGGTTTAACTACTTAAACCGATGTGATGAAACTAATAGTCGTCCTGTACTTTTCAAGTCCCATATCATGCAACCATAGGGTTCCTGAAGTTATTAACTTTACTTTCTCCATAGGGAGTTTTAAATTGACCTTTTAAAGACCGCTAGTGAAAGCTCAAGTTTATGCTTCTGAAGTAAGTTTTTACAATTTGTTTAACAGAAGAATTCCTGGTGATAATCATTACAATGAGGCATTTATATGGCACTTTAATGTGTGCTACAGTACACCCAAAGCGCTTCACATCATATCAGGGGGATATATCCTCAACCACCACCAGTGTGCAGCATCCACTTGATTAACTCGACACCCTTGCCTCATTTAGTATACACGATTCTATGAATGTGAAAATGAGCCCCGCCTCCACTCACAGCAGCTCAGAGACTCACTCGTTGACCTGATAAGTTACATGGTAGTTTGTGACGTCAGACACACGTGATTTCAAACTGTTTTTAGACTGTCTTTGGTTCACTGTAGTTTTAAGGGGAAAATACTCAGCAATGGTGTTGAGTTATGAATTTGCACATGGTTTGTCTTAAAACATATTAAAACACCACAGACAAATAAACAAAATTAAAAGTTTGATTTTCACCACAAGGTGACTTGAAGTGCAGAGGGAATGGTTTCTTTACAAAGGAATTCCTCTCCAAACAACTGATGGCGCTCATTTGAACGATGGGCACATTTGAAGTCACTTTTGAATCGGGGTAGCCTTTTTTTCATGACGCAATTGGCCTTCGAATGCAGCCTCCGAAGGGTGCAGCTTTGAATTGGGACACAGTCAACAGAATGTTCAAAATGGACCATCATAATGAAGTGTTACCATGTTTTCCTCGACATCTTGTGATTTCGGGGCATGCAAGTTTCCAAACAAAATGCATGATGGGATACGCTTAGCCTTGAATACCACTCTGAAGCGGTATTCGAGATGGTGTGGGTTTAGTGGACATTAAGGGCACTGAGCTTTGGCATTTTTAAGACATTGGACAGTCTTGCGCAGGCACTTCCTGTCACATGCACGTATGGTCAAGTGACCAAGACATCAAGTGTGGATTTTTGCACAGGCACTTTGGCTCTCTTATCTGACACATTCAAGGGGCATTTACATGACACAATTTTCAAATAAAAATGTTAATTTACATTACAAGTGTTTTGGGGGCCCAAAAAAGCTAACTTTTGAAAAAATGATGAATCCCTTGGGCGCGTGTATATGGTCACATTAGAGCTAATGAGCACACACTTGAGAAACTGTACATCTCGTTGCTTTCACACGGATTACTTAAACAGAGAATATTTGTTTTTGATATGATTTACATCATTTAAAAAAGACACTTCAAGCTTTCTAAAAACATATCTCTCACATACGGGTGGCAAGTATTCGCTGAGTTACAGTTCATTTTCTGTCGCGTTTCAGAAAGATCCTTACACTGAGAGAGATGGCAGAACGGGCATCTTGTTTATTTTCTTTATTTTACGAAAAGCAGAACATTTTGTTTTTATTATGAGTGTACACAAATAAAAGTAGACATTTAACAGTTTTGAATGATGTATAAAACTTGCCTGTATGACAAAAATAGACAAAGTTATTTGAGTGTCTTTTGCACTGAATGGGCACAAAGGTGTGTGACTGATCACGTCTCTCTGTTTAGATCAGTGTGCTCAATAATGTGCCTTTTTGTCTTTTGTATCTAAAGCCTGGAACACAACAAGCCGACGGTCGGCCGTCAGGCAGTTTTTGTGCGTCGGCCGACTAACTTTTCTCAGCGTGTTCCGCACCGTTGGCAGAAATTGGTCCTCGTCGGCTTTTTTTCGGCCGATTCCACATGTTTAATCGGCGTCGGGCCGTCGGTGAGAGAGAGAACTCTGATTGGTTGTTCAGCTTAGTGAATGAGTCAGTGCACGAGAATAATAGCAAAACAGCGAGCAAAGAAGTCAAAATGGTACAGATAGAAGGCTGTTCTAATGTTACGTCATCTTACCTGAGTGTTCCTTGGCGAATATTTCAATATTAACACTAGTGGAGTGGAATAAAGAAAGTGTTTAGCAGGACTGATATTCAAAACGGTAAGCACGCACTGCTTTGTTTATGGTTTGTATGGTTATGGTTGTTGACAGTTGTAGTATAGCAGGCGCAGAACGCAGATTCTAGCTAACAGTCCGCAGTAGTTCACTCGGTGTTCAAGTGCAGCTTTTTACCCCAGCGCGAGGCACAACACAGTCGGCTTTCATCAGCGCTAGATCGTCGGCGTCGGCTTGGTGTGTTCCAGGCTTAAGGACTATGTTGTGTTGTAAATAAATCCAAACAATCAAAAAGCCATTATTTTTTTAATTTCTCCTCATTCGTTGTTTATAGTTCCCTCACAGTCCCACCTGATAGGGCCATTATGGGAGGGTCTTTGTCTTCCCAGGTGTGAAACACATCAATATTTTTGATGATTCGAGCCTCCTCGCAGAGAGCTTCCTTACACAATTTTTTTTATTTTTTTTATTCAATATATTGTTTTATCAGGATGAGTGGCCAGAATGAAACAAAAACTCTAGACTACGTGATACAGCTCTGAGTTTTCTTCTATAATGCCTGATGAGTTTGGCTACAACTGATAAGAGATCAGAGACCATTCCTCCATACAGAATCTCTCCAGATTCTTAAGATTCACAAGTTCATGTTCATGTTGATGTTCATCTTCTCTTCAGTTCACCCCACTCATTTTCTATAGGGTTCAGTTCAGGGGACTGGGACGGTCATGGCAGAAGCTTCATTTTGTTGTCAGTTACCCATTTTGTGTTGATTTTGATGTTTGTTTTGTCCTGATGGAAAATCCAACCACGGCCCATTATAAGATTTCTAGCAGAGGCAGTCAGGTTTTGATTTTTTACCTGTTGGTATTTGCAAAAATCCATAATGCCATGTATCTGACCAAGATGCCCAGGACCTCCAGCAAACATATAAGATCCAGCAGTATATTTAACTGTATGCATGGGATACTTTTTATCCCTGTTTGCACCAAACACATCTAGTGGGTTTGCTGCCAAAAAGCCCCTTTTGTTGTTTCATCTGACCATAGAATCCGGTCCCTTTTGAAGTTCCAGTCATGTCTGACAACTGAATTGCTAGAGTTTATTTTTGGAGGAGCGAGGAGGATTTTTCTTGAAACCCTCCCAAACAACATGTGGTGAAGTAGGGGTTGTTTGATATATTTTTTAGGCTTTCTGACCCCCAAGATTTAAGTAATTTCGGCAATTCTCCATCTGTGTTCCTTGGAGAGTCGTTGGCCACTCAAACTTTCCTCCTCACCGTGCATTAAGATAAAATAGACACACATCCTCTTCCTGGCAGATTCGTAAAATCTTTAGTTGATTGGAACTTCTTAATTATTGCTCTGATGGTCAAAATGGAGATTTTCAATTCTTTAGCTATTTTCTTACAGCCACTTTCTATTTTGTGATACTCAACAATCTTTAATGCACATCAGAACTATATTCTTTGGTTTTACTCATTGTGATGGATGATTAAAGGAATTTGGCCTTTGTGTTTTCTCATATTTAAACTCCTGTGAAACAAGAAGTCATAGCTAGACAATTTTGTGTTCCTAGTCATTTCGTGTTCCTACTGATAACATTTTTAGGGGTGCCGATAATTGTGGCCAACGTGTTTTGGAGAAAAACATTTATTTCATAATGTGACCCCCCCCCCCCCCCCACACACACACACACACTCCCCCACTCCCCCACTCCCACCACACACACACTTTCAATTCTTTTACTTTTAGGAAAGGTTAGATGTTTGTAAATTTTTTGAATGAAAGATCAAAAGGATAAACAATGTACAGCCATTTTTTTTATCATATTTACCAGGGGTGACATTAATTCTGACCACAACTGTACATGCTGCTCACATATTATTGTAGCAGATTTTGTGCTGAATACAGTGTAATCAGACTTTAGCCATGAAAATTTTACAAGTTACAGAAATAAGCATAAATGTCAGAGCATGTCAGAACCCCTCAGACCCCAGAGGGTTAATACAAACATCACAATTTTTAAATTGTGCCTTTTGTTACATAGGGACTACTGAACAGACATTTATAAGTTTATTTTTGAAATCAGAATGTGTAAATAAAGCTCTGTAAACTTTCATTTTTGCAAAACTAAAAGTGTGTCCCATTGGGTAATCAAAGGTTATGCACACACCTGCGGTCTTCAATCCCACTTGAACACATGGATCAAAGACCGGAAATACTGTAGGTCATGTAAGTAGACAAGTGGTCAAGTACAAAGACGGCAAGTGTGGGTATTTGGACAGTCGCATAAAAAGATGCATACACTCTGCAGGTCCAGAGGAGAATCAAGGAGAATCAATTAAGGTAAAAGGGGTGGAGACACCTTAACTCAAAGCTGTACAAAATGGCAAAGCCAAGTGCTGGTGTTTGTGTCAACATTTGTTAGAATGGGGTTCCTGAAAGTGGTCTTAGTGGTAGTTGTAGTAATTGTTGCATTTGATATGCCTGATGTCTTGGGAAGTTTGCGGTATAGTCATAGTCCAAGAAGCATGGGGCCAAAATCAGATCCAGCTTCCAGAAGTCCTGCCCTTTCTCCTCTAGGGCTCTGGAACCCTTTTCAAGTGGCTTCTCAGTTTCAGAGTCCTTTGGGTCCTGACTCCAAAAGCCTTGCGCAGGAGCCTTTTGGCCTTCAGGAGAAGCAGTTGTTGGAGGGTCCAGTGAAGCCTTTGGATTGGAGGTATCCCATTGTTCCTGAGGTGCAGAGTGAGTTGGCTGTGGACTTCCAGTTGATGCAACCCGTGACTCCTAGCAGCGTAGCGGTTCAATGTGGCGAGAACCGGGTTCTCGTAGAGGTCCAGCAGGACTTCTTCAGCAATGGTCAGTTGCTCGAGCCAACTGGTCTGTCTTTAGGTGGATGTTCTGTTGTTGGTCAGGATCCTGGGTCAAGAGTGCTCATCTTTGAGTATGAATTGCAGGACTGCAACAGTGTGCTGATGGTAAGAAAATATATATCTTAATGGGTTATTTGTTGTGGCAGTGGACCTTTTCAAGGAAAGTCAGTTCACTTGGTTTTACAATGCCAGGGCAGCTAAGACCAATTTTTATCTATTTGAATGGGTAAATCCTGAATTTTTAAAGCTACTTACCTTTAAGCCTTCAAACCAATATCTCATGTAAACTATCCCATAAATGGTATGAAAGGAGCTTAAGAAACCATAACAAATCTTGGGCCTTAATGGTGTTAAAGCTAGTTTTTACCCTGGAACAACAAAATGTTCAATCCTTAGTGTATTTCTCCAAAACATTGGCTATCTCTGGCAACACCTGAGCCTCTGAGGGCAGCTGTGGTGATGTGAAGAATTTACTAATTGGTGATTTGCCCTTTAGGAATTCCACCATATTGCAGTGCACCTTCTCCCATTCATAGCAATATGAGTGCATGGTCTTGGTGTATGTAAAGTCTTTGGGATGACCCTCTTGGTAACCACAATCTTTTTACAGATGAATGAGGATGAGCTTGTCTACACCTTCTCTCTTACCTACACCCCAGAGGCGTTTGCAGGGACTCCGATTACCCGGGCCGAAGGTGCAATTGTTGGTGTTCAATGCCATTATCAAAGGTAGGGGGATCTCTGTGACTTTCTGCACTTTCTCGTGCAACTGGGAGACCATTTAATGGGTACTTTCATGAACTGCAGGCTCCAAAATGTAAGCAGTGATGCCTTGAGGCCAACATGGGTCCCTTATGCCTCAACAGAGGCTGGTAAAGAAGTCTTGCTGTTCTCCTTGAAGATCATGATGGGTTGGTACATGTTTTTTCTTTCAATAAAATAAACCTTTACCCTTGCTATTGTGGCTGTGCCTAACGTGTTTTTGTGTAGATGATTGGGCCTATCAGAGGCCTTCATACTCCTATTTCCTGGGTGGCGTTATTAACATCGAGGCATCTGTGAAGCAGTACAATCATGTGCCTCTGCGTGTGTTTGTGGACCGCTGTGTGGCCACTCAAGTACCTGATGTGAACTCTCTTCCGAGATATTCCTTCATTGAGAATCACGGGTAAGGTTATTGCCCTTGATGCGGTAGGACTGTTTAAGTTGCCTTTTGTAACGACTTTGTCACAGTCAGGGGTAAGGTCAGTTGCTTGATGCTCTACAGTTGACATTCATGAGTTGCTCTTTGTGACTGTTTTGTCATCAGGTGCTTTGTGGATGCCAAAACTACAGCTTCCAGCTCCCGCTTCATGCCTCGGTCCCAGGTTGACAAGATCCAGTTCCAGCTGGAGGCGTTTATGTTCCAGGAGGGCAACAGTCCTTCTGTATGTACTAGTATCATGAGTTAACTTGACTCCTCCCGTCTGCTCTGGTTTTGTGACTTGTCTGTCATCCTTTGCAGATCTACATAACGTGTATTGTGAAGGCAACTCTTGCTTCTGCACCCAGTGACACTCAGCGTAAATCCTGTTCCTTTGCCAATGGGTACGTGAGGTTTTTTTTTTGGAGGGGGGAGGAATTAAGTTGACTTATGTTGAAGGTTCCATGTCTTTGTTTTGTTGCAGGTGGCTTGCTGCTGATGGAAACGACCAAGTTTGTGGTTGCTGTGACTCAACATGTGGTCCTGATGGTGAATTTGCTGCTCCCTATGGAGGTTGGTAGCGTTTGCTTTCTTTAAGGTTGCGTTTGATTCAAGTGTTCTAACTTGGCTTTTTTCTTTTCTAGGCATTCAGTGGGAAGGCAAGGCCTCACTTGGTCCTGTAATGGTTCAAGGCCAAAAGAGAGGTTCTCAATAAAACTGACAAATCAGTCCTTTGTTGTACCTGACTTGTCATTTTGCTGCGTGTCTGGTTTAACTACTTAAACTGATGTGCTGAAACTAATAGTCGTCCTGTACTTTTCTAGTCCCATATATCATGCAACCACAGAGTTCCTGAAGTTATTTACTTAAAGACCCACTCCGATGAAAATCATGTTTTTCTAGGTGTTAACATGTTCTTGTGGCATTTTTCTTATGCTAGAGGACATATCTTGAGAAAAATAAGCTCAGTTGTATTTCTGAGTATTTCTGCATTCAAATGGCTGTGAATCTGTAGCAGACGCTAAAATGCCGGCTAAAATAGACTGGAGTTGTGACGTAGTAACTCCACTGGGCGGGGCCACAAGCTCATACTCCCCTCCGCCCCGTCAGGGTTGCGATGCTAAGAGGAGAGATATTGGTATTAGCTTTCATGCTTTACCAAAACATGTTGCTGTGAGAGATGACTGGATTAACGTTACGTTCCAGGGTTCCAGACTGCTACCATTTTTTTGAGTGTGCGAGTTAAAATTTTATGTGGTCGCATTTGTGCGAGTGCAAGGTCATGTACTACTCGGTTAAATTCACGCATGAATTTTCCTGCATTGAACTTGTTTTAGCGCCCGCCAAAGTGAATTTTTGTCCCGCCAAAGTCTTATTTGATCGGTGAGTAATGTAGATGAACTGCTGCGCTTGTGACAGGACATGTTTATAACTGAAAGAACGAGCAGAGAGAGAGAGAGACCCGGACGTGCGCGCGCGCACTCTCTGTCTTCGGAGCCAGGCGAAAATGTAAACAAGACCTTACCGTCTCCAAACTAAGCGCTGTCTTGCTCTCTCTCCCTCGCACATATTAATCAGAATAAATCGACACAGCGGTAAAAGGTCGGAAGACCAAAGTTTCATGTGGAGCATTCTGAGATTTTTTTCTTTTTCTGAATTGCCGCTGGGTGTGAATTGTGCTAAATAAGTTGCCTTATCTTCTCTGAAAAGCGTTCCGGACATTCAGCTGACATAAAACAACACTTTAATTAAATGAAAAAAACTATCCAGTGATAATGTTTTCTGTGTTGACAGAAAGACAGAAAGAGGCTGTTGCTGCCTATGTATCTCGCTTCAGCCAACGGCTCCGCCCACAACGCAGAGGCGAATTGCTAATGAGCTACTGCCGCTCTGCTGAAGAGAAGTCCCAGAAAACGGCACAGGTTTTGTGATTTTGGCTAAAAACGGCATAATCATCATTTAAAGACCACTGAGAATGTTTAAAAATAGCTCAAAATATGATCGGAGTGGGACTTTAACTTTATTTACTTAACTTTCTCCATAGGTAGTTTTAAATTAACCTTTAAAGACTGCTAGTGAAAGCTCAAGGTTATGCTTCTGAAGCAATAGTTTTTTACAATTTGTTTAACAGAAGAATTCCTGGTGAAAATCATTACAATGAGGCATTTATATGGCACTTTCATTTGTGCTACAGTACACCCAAAGCGCTTCACATCATATCAGTAGGATATCTCATCAACCACCACCAGTGTGCAGCATCCACTTGAATGTAACTCGACACCCTTGCCTCATTTAGTATACACTATTCTATTAATGTGCAAATGAGCCCTGCCTCCACTCACAGCAGCTCAGAGATTCACTTGTTGACCTGATTAGTTACATGGTAGTTTGTGACGTCAGAAACAGTCGTGACTTCAAACTGTGTTTTTGAGACTGTCTTTGGTTCACTGCAGTTTTAAGGAGAAAATATTTAGCAATTGTGTTGATTTATGAATTTGCACATGGTTTATCTTAAAGCATATTAAAAACACCACAGACAAATAAACAAAATTTAAAGCTTGGTTTTCACCACAAGGAGACTTGAAGGGCAGAGGGAATGGTTTCTTTACAAAGGAATTCCTCTCCAAACAATTGATGGAGCTCTGATGTTAAAGTGGGGAAGTAGCTGGAATGTAGGCCCTGTTCCCTGGTGTCACTGGTTGGCATTGTACGGCTCATAGGCTTGAGCTTGCTGTGAGTGACACATTCAAAGAAATTGGAACAACTGATCATTTCAAAATCCTCATGAATAAACTTTACTTGCTCTACCACACATCCAGCAAAAATAAGATGGAACTGAAAGAGTGTGTATCCTTCATTTCACAGGGAAACGAAGGGCGCATTTGAAGTCGCTTTTGAATTGGGGTAGCCTTTGTCATGACGCAATGAAGTATACCCAAGACTAGATAATGATCTGAGATGTCATCGCTCTGCTGTAGAATTTCAATGACATCAACATTGATTCCATGTTAGATCTAGAGTATGATTACGTCAATGAGTAGGTCTTGACACGTGTTGTCTAACTCCAATAGAGTTCAGAATGTCTTTAAATGCCAATCCCAATGCATCTTTTTTCCTTATCTACATGTAAATTAAAATCACAGACAATTAGGACTTTATCTGCGGCCAGTACTAACTCTGATAGAAAATCAGCAAATTCTTTGATAAAGTCTGTATGGTGCCCTGGTGGCCTGTATACAGTAGCCAGCACAAATCTCAAACGTGTTTATCATTTACACTAGATATTGTTATATTAAGCACCAACACTTCAAAAAAATCATATTTAAAACAAGACTTCTCAGTAATTTTGAAGATATTACTATAAATTACAGCAACACCTCCCCCTTTGCCTTTCAGACGAGGCTCATGTTTATAACCGTAATCTTGGGGGGTGGACTCATTTAAAGCTTTAATTGGTAACAACACGATTTCCTTATCACCCACTGAAAATGATTGTGACACTGCTGCTTTATCAAAGTGCTGTTTCATGCTAGACTGAGCTTCAGAAAGAGCTTCTTTGGCACGAGCACAGGCTTCCTGCACTCGTTCACGAAAACGAGCCACATAATCAAGAATGTTCTTTGTAGGAGTTAAACTGTTACCCAGACCAAGCATTTGCTCCATAAGAACTTTCAGTGGTCCTCGGACACTATGTCCAAACTCAAGTTCAGTTGGACTGAACCGTATAGATTCCTGAGTGGTTTTACGAATAGCAAAAAGAACAAGTGGCACACCCTCATCCCACTCATTCTCTGTCTCCCAACAATACTTCAACATAGCCATAGTGTCTGGTGGAATCTCTCAAGCACACCTTGATTCTCAGGATGGTAAGGACTGGAAGTACGATGACGGACACCCAGTGAACACTGTGAGACCGCAGCACCTTTACGGTATTACTCCGCCGCTTCTTCTTCTGTGTATTCAATGAAATGCCAGTGGTTTGCTTGCAATTGGCAAAGGTGCATTATCACCACCAACTGGGCTGGAGTGTCTATTATTCAAGCTCTCAACGGAAGAATGTACTGGTGTGAGGCGTTTGGAAAAATAGGTCCACAGTTTTACAACGAATGGTAAAACACCTGTTTGAAAGCATCTTTTGCAGCGATTTTTGTGTGAGCATATCAGTGAACACCCCTGACCACTCGGTGAGTTTCACGTCTTTGTAAACGAACGATTTTTCCAGTGCACCTATGCAACCGTTGTATAGGTGGGGGGTGCTACCACAAAAACCTAAAATTCTCGGGACAGCAGCATTTGTCAAAATTTCAATCTTAACCATTGTATTTCATCAGAAACTATCTGAAAACAGGGCTTTAAGTGTAAAATACCGAACTTGTCCTTTAAAATGATCATTTTCATCACAGTTAAAAATATATCTGAAATATATTAAGTAAAATGCAAATTAAAATAAACAGAATTTTCACTTCAAGTATATTTTTGTAATTGTTTTAAAGTGTGTTAAAAGTTGTATTGTGAAAATGGGTAAAAGCATGATGCTAATATACTTTTAATAGATAGTCAACTTTTTTTTTTACTATATTGACAGTGAACTATTGAAAAAGGGAATATATTTCAAATACTATAAAGTATAATTTTTTCACTAGAGCTGTTTATTGTCAGACCTTCACAAACATGTTTTTACGGTTTTATACAGGCTTTGCTGAAGCAGAAAGAGTTTTAATAAGCTTGTTTATTAAACCATGTTTAATAAGCAGCAGGTTTTATACAACAAGGCCTCGAATACGTCATGGCTCAATTCTTGGTTACACTTTATTTTAAGCTGTCATCGTTACAGTGTGTTACGAACCCTTTCTTTAAAAGTGGCTACGTAAGGGTTTCACAACATAAAGAAGGACACGTGAAACATGAGTACGCTGCGTTGACGTTTATTATACACACAAACATGTAAAAACTCACGAAACATGTATCACAGATAAAGAAACATAATAAACTGCAAAATAATATGAAGGTAACAAATATTAATAAGACGAACAGCAAAGTAATTTAACAAAAGAAAAAGAAAAGCTTGTTTGCTGGTTCTCCTCTCTCCTGCCATGCTCCGCTTCAGCGTCCTTATTATAGTGAATCAGAAACGACTCCAACGAGACACAGGTGTATAATGATACACAGGTGCGGACCTAATAACAAACTCAGACACAGGAAAAATAAAACAGTCATGACGTCATCACAAGGAGAGGAAAACACGAGACACAAACCGTAACACAGTGTAATTATATATTTAAATACTGAGTAATATTAAACAACTACATGTACTTACTATAAGGTTAGGGTAGGATTAGGGTTTGGTTGAGGGTTCGTTGCATGTAATTATGCATCATTTACTGTTATTACTACGGTAAGTACATGTAACATATGTAACAAGGACACTGTCAAATAAAGTGTTACCCAATTCTTTGTCCCACATGAGCACAAAGAGTATGTAAAAGAACTTTGCACTTTTATTTTTGTCAGACGAGCATCAGGACACTGGATGTCCTTTGTCTGTTGAACGTCCAGTTTCTACACGTTTGTCTCAGTTTGGCAGCTTTCCTCTTCAGTCTTCCTCTGACCAGGCCACGAGTCCAGAGCAAGTCTATCACATGTGTGTTACAGAGACAAACAAGAAACATTACAAATACTTTGCAACATTTGGCTCTTTATGTTAGCTCTTCTGGTGTTGAGGAATAATATCTTTGACAATAAAAGCATATATTGGCCTTTATGAACATTAAAGGTGTCACGATTCTCCAAATCCTCGATTCTATTACATTTTCGATTCTAAAGTCACGGTTCGATTCGATTCTCGATTAAAACAATTTTTTTTTTTAAAGCACAAGCTATGCCATTTTTAGACTTTTATGCAATATATAATAATATCTGACCCAGGGGCGTCATGCAAGCCAAAATTCTGGGGGGGCACAATCTGAGACGTTGCAATTGTTTTCTGACGGGTGATATGGATCATGTTAGGAGGGGTCAGAGGGGTTTCTCCCCCTGAACATTTTTAAATTCTGGCTGCTAAACATACCATTTCAATGCAGTTTGGGAGGGACAGAAATACCTTAACGGATCTAGCAGCAACCCTCCTCTATCTGAGGACTAAGTTAAAGGTATAGCGGAGGATGTTTTACTTCCTGGTGGGTAGTCTAAACTATTGGTCCTCCTAATTGTCAATCATTCTGGTGAATCAATCAAACTTTTCAAAAAGTGGAGAGGGCGGGACTTATCTAAAATTTGGAAAGATCCTCCGCTATACCTTTAAAGTATCTATTTTGTAAGTTTATGTAAAAGACAGGTTGATGAAAGAACTGTAAGCTCAAATTCAAAAGCTTTTGAAGTCTACTTCATTAAAGCATGTTTACACACACACTTACTGTACACTTAGGCCTACTACACATGATTTTAAAAACAGTACCATTGCAGTTTTTATGTTATGATTTTAAATTGGTATGTGACCTAAGAACGATCTTACATAAAAGGTACATAAAGCCTGACACAACTTAAATTAATGCTCTGAATTCGCAGCTAATATCAAATCCATAACTTTTTGATCAAGTTAAAATTTCCAGGTCAACCACAAATAATCCCACTACCTTTTAATATCATCCGATAACTAATTCAATGCCGATTTGTTGCTTTGCCCACTTACCACTTCAAGACCATCTGTTAAACATTGCCAGCTCAACGTGCGAGACGAGTGAGTTGCTATATACACAGACACCATATTAGGAAAAAGGGGCGGGCTGATGATGCTGACCGATTTATTACACATCCAGAAGAATACATTTGAGTCGTTATAGGCTCTGGTATATTATGGAGCATAATAGGAATAAAGTTGTGACAAAAAAATGATCAGGGAGGAAAAATCTGAGGGGGCACGTGCTGACGTGATATATGGGGCGTGGCAGCATTGACGATTCCATTTTTTGATTCGATAATCGAGATTGAGCATTAATTTCGATCGATTTCGATTAACATGCACTGATGCAGTAAATTATGTAGGAAGTCATGAAATCAGAGACCCTTGGGCACATTTAACTTTTTTATTTTCTTTCTCAGGATCAAGGATTTGAATCTGATTTCTTGCTTCAGTACCTATACATTCTTATTGCATTTTCCCTCGCCTGCTGCCAAATTAGAAATAAATGTATACAAATACATTTAAGAGGCATACATGTAATTCAACACTTGGTCATAACTGTATTAAGTTAAAATACTAAAAATATTTCATTCATTCATTAAATAATTTATGCAGAATGCCACTAATTACATGCTCACAATGTCACGGTTCGCAGGTTTGCCTGTTCATGATTGTGTGTAGGCTATACTGTCCTGGTCTGAGACGAGCCATCAGATCAGCGCACGTGCGGCTCGTTTATTCGTCCTATCCACCTTATCCCCCTTATTCCTGACAATCTTAATGCGTTTTGAATTATGGGAGGCACTTCCGGTTTGGGGAACTTCCTTTCAAAAAGGCTGAAACGAATCATTTCAAATCATACGGTTGCCCTATAAAGCTGATCGACAGTTTTCCTTCATGATTTATGTTCAGACATCGTGAGAGTAACGTCATACTTGACGATGTACTTCAGCCCAGTGCTGTCTCCTCGCTGCCCAGACCTGAACACAGACCTGCATATCTACATCAGGCCATCCTGTCTTCTGTTCGCAACTGGTCTGATCTGTATCTTTGATTCGCAACTGGATCTTGTGTTTCATGCCCGTGACACTCAATGCCTTAAAAAATCAACACATTTAAATAATAAACAACACTCAAATAATCTTTAACTACACATACTTATATAAAATACAGTCAGTATCTACACTGATCCGAGTTCATTTAACACTATAACAGTTATGGGTTTATTTTGAGTCAGACAAAAGTAATAACTTGAGGTCCAGTTAGTGAGTCCAAACAATTCATAACCGCTATGACTCATGGCTACTTTTAAATAACAAAAAAATGCAGCTCATAAAAGTCATTCATTTGTGAATCGGACTACTGGCCATGCTATACGTTTCTGGAAGTGACTTATTCATAAATAAAAACTATTTATTCATGTTTTAGTCTCGTGACTGTATATTCAGTGGGTGAGAGACAGGTCATGTTTCCACCCAAAGTAGCAAATTTAACTTATGCACAAAATTGGAATATCACATTAAACATTTGCGAATAAAGCAGCGTTTCCATCTCATGTGTTCAAGAGAACAAAATCCTCACTTCCTGCAAAATTGGTGCACAATATCAGTAATAAAACTGCAAGTATCTCTTTTTCTCCCTCCATCATAAACGAGTGTGTCTCGAGCGTCAGACGAAACACAGTAAACGCTGTCATGTTCTCTGGCGTTCGGGAACACACTCGTGTGTGTGTGAGACGCTTCTGGAGGGATTTACACCAAATCTAGTTCTTTCTTTCAATCAACCAATTCATCAATCCATCAACCCTTCTCCAATTGGGTAATATTAGTGCTAAAATGCTAAACACTCTTCTTTTGCACTAAAAGGTTGCCTTGAAGAATATATTGAAGGGAAATTCACGACCCAATCTTCTGAGGACGGTTCAGTGGATGATGAGGAGATTCAAGACCTTTTCAAATTCAAGTGTTGGATATGATCTTATTTTTGATGGAATGTACTTCATATATTTGGTCGTCCATTTTATTCTGTCTTATGGTTGTCCTTAAGGTAGTATTTGTTTTTTAATCCACCCTGAACATTAAACACAGATGTCTTGGTCAACACCCATTCTGGCATTGTTTGGCATACATGTTTAGTCGAGTGAAACGGTGTATTCAGTGTAAGATAGTGCCGTGGGGAACTGATTGCTTCGTGATAAGTGGGCATTACAGAAGAGAAGAGTTGACAAACAATAGAAATGTTTGACATCAGTAATTACAAACAGATAAAAGATTGCGAAGACAAGTTGTGGTTGTTGTAAAAACTTTACCTTCACATTTTGTATAAGAACGCCTCTTAGCAGTAATAGACACTATAGTAATAGAATTATAACATAACTGTTTTCTTAAAACAAAAAAAATGATAATTGCACATATGAACTTAAGACATGTGGCATGTAAACGGTCATCAAATATTCCAATTAGTTTGGGAATAATGGTAGAAATCCTGCTAACGTTAGCTCAGACTGTGTTGAGTTTGGTCACGATAAGGACTCGTACAGACTGGTCAAACGACGAGCTAACACACAGACCCTGTTTGTCGGGGCTCCAGTCCAGACTGGAAATGGGTTGTGTGGACAGCGTGACGTTCTGCAGGAGATTCACGGACCCAGCAACACCTTCATCTACGTCATCTGAGCCCTTCTTAGTCCTCTGGCCTGGATACTCACTGGAACAATGGAAAAGCAATGATGTGTCAAAAACGCCACACTGAAGAGTCATCATGAAGCACTCTCTAGTACACTGTAAAATCCAACAGTGATTCTAACTAACACTTTTTAGTTAACTTTACTTAATGTCTTAACTTAATTGTAAAAATCTAGTAATCTGCTCTATTTACAAACTATGTTTTGTTTACTAAGAAAATCCAAGTTAAGATTAATAGATT
The DNA here is from genome assembly GCF_965113295.1 of Leuciscus leuciscus. Taxonomy (NCBI): domain Eukaryota; kingdom Metazoa; phylum Chordata; class Actinopteri; order Cypriniformes; family Leuciscidae; genus Leuciscus; species Leuciscus leuciscus. The sequence continues at coordinate 34,906,189 of NC_138746.1, forward strand.
GGTTTGAGTGTGGTTTTTGAGGCGGGGGAAATCTTAAAGGACTTTTCACTCCTTTCCTCCACTTCTGCAGTTATCTTTCTCTGTTTGCATTCACTCATTTCCCAAAGTCATCTTGAATGTTCAAATTTTAATACAATTGAAAAATTTGAGAGAACATCACATAAGCTGACTTCATAAATTGATGTTTATTTTCCTAAAATGTTTAAGTCACCATTATGGCGATTAGTGTCCCATTTGGTTTGGCACTTGGAACTTCATTTATACTATTGTAATTCTCTTCCCATTGATGAAGCGATTGCAACAAGAAATCAGTTATTCGGTTTCAAAGGAAGAGGAGAATATAAATGTATATATATAAAAAATATATATATAAAAAACGATTTTTCATGTCAATTAATGATCTTTTATAATTTTGTTGCTAACACTTATGTCCTAAACACCTTGTGAAACTTTTAATTGGGTTTATATAATCCCTCTATATTTGTGACAATCTTGTAATTGATCATACTTGAGTCACAACATTCAGTCTGCAAAACACAACAATGGTAACAATTATATTGTATTCTTATATATATACAAGTATTCTCTACAGTTCTTTTTTAGTTACTAGAACTCTTGTGTAAGTGAACTATACTAACTAAGCATTTGTCAGTAACACATACTATTCCTATTTCACTTTACTTGGTGTTTTTTTAAGGCAATCAGTTTGCATGCTTTTTTTAAGTAAGTTCAACTAATTCGGTTTTACAGTGTAGGTATGGATCCCGAGAACCAGTGGTTTTTTTGGAATAAGCTTCAGGACAAACGATACTGTTATCGACACTTGTGGTGTTTAATCTCTGTATACTTCTGTGTTAAATTAGCGAATTAGAAGCTGCTCCTTGTCATTTTCACAATGTCATCATATTGCTCAACGTATGTGTGATATCCATGTGCATAACTTGTTATAAAATTTTAATTCTGATTCCTCTTATCGATTCCTTTGTGTGCATATCATTATATGACTTTAAACCATTGAAGCGTGAGACTCTGTTTTCTGTGTTCATGTGTATCAGTGTATTGGATCCGTGCCGCTCTTAAAGTGACAGCACTAATACTCCTGCTGCCGTCTCTGTGAGAACACGGATCAAACACAAGACAGAGAGAAAATTCACTCGTTCTTGACTGAGTAACTTTTGTAACTATATTTGTAAAGTATATTTTATAAAGAGCAGTGTTATTTTACATTTAATTACAGTTTCTGTACCTGAAAATCTTAAAACACTGTTTATTTCAATCGTATCTTTGTTCAGTTGTATCTATTTATAGCGATTGCTATTTTTTATTTGTTCTTTTTTAATTACCGAGTGTTTACTTGTCTTTAATAATGCTTGAGATTTACATTAGTTAGTCTAGACTCTAGTTGTTCTTCTATGGTGTTTTTAAACCACAGGCAAACGTTCCTCGTGTAAGTGTTGATCTTGGTTCATGATATTCTGCTACAATTAAATGTTTTGCAATAAGACTTAAAATAAAAGTGGATGATATCTAGGGTGTTAATTCATTTACCTTATTGGAAACAATATTTTGAGTCGATAAAGCAGTATCGGCATCGGTAAAATGTAAACGATACACATCCCTACTCTTTAAATGTTAAAAATATGAAAGAAATTCCTTACTATTTCCATAAATGTAGATTACCCGCTCCACCAGACGTCATGAAGATGTCACGATTTTGAGGCAAATGCCTCACTTGCCAAACTGTAGACTTGTGAGCCTGAAATACAGAACGCAAATGCTAAACACTCTCAAGCGAGTCTTAAGAGTAACGTTTTCAACAGTTAAGTGTGCAAACAAAGATCCAGGATGCAAAAGCACTATAAAAGCATCATGAAAGTGAATAATGCGCTACAATCCAAGTCTTCTGAAGCCATGTGACTCCTCCGAGTGCTCAACAGACACAAGTTTAATCCATTATTCAGGGAAAGTCTTGGACATTCCCCCCTAGCCCTCCTTGGGCTCAAGAGATGTCCACTTTGTGAACGAATCTTTCTTTTGAATCAGATCTTTTCTATTAGTAAATCGATCCAGTCGGCTCACTTGTAGGGTTAGATTATTTGTTAAAGACTGGTTTCTTTCTCGCACAAAGCTATCGCAGGGCTTCAGGAGACTGTGATATTGCACACAAATGGCACAGGACGCTTTTAGCCTGCTTTTGTGCCATTTCTGAAGCTTAAAAATAGGGCCGGGCCGCGATATCATGAGTGCGCATCCCTTTCTCACAGACATCGCTGAACAGTTTCAGTTCAGTCGGATATGTCAATGGAGAGAGAGAGAGAGAGAGAGAGAGAGAGAGAGAGAGAGAGAGAGATGCTCTTGATTGCTGATCGCATGTCTTTTGGATTAAGACTAAATCATATATGTAGGAAAAACATTGGCTGTTACATTATGTATAACAAGTGGGTTCCTGACAGTATTGCAGGAAAAAGTCATGTTTTACATTTTACATTCTTTTACATGCATGTTCACATTATTGTACAGTGTAATCAGACTTTAGCCATGCAAATGTTATCAGTAACAGAGATAAGCACAAATGTCACGGCCCAGAAAACACCACAGAGGCTTATGCATTATAATAACTGAAGGAAACATATATACTGAACGAATTAAGCCGACTAATATGATTCATAGTCTTTTGGTTTCTCTACCCAATATTTTTTGTAAATTACAAATGCAATGGATATACTGGTATCGGTACTTGGTATCGGAGTGTATCGAAAAATGCAAGAATCTGTATTGGACTCATTCTGGGAAAAGTGTTATCGGTTCTCGGTTTCATATGAAGAAATTATGTTAATTTTGGTTTAACTTGAAGAAATTATGAAAGAAATATATTACTATTGTATAATCAAATGTACTTATCATACTATTATGATTATTATCATCATCATTAATATCAAGGCACATTATAAAACCAAGATTTTCTGCTCAATCCATGTTTTAATTTATACAGTCTTCAAGTTCTGCTGTACAAAACCTTATTTGACAAAAAATTAAATTCAATGTTTTGCTGTAAATTAATTGTTATATTTTCATTTGATTACATTTTAAAGGATTGATTAAATTGTTAAAGTTTCATTCATTTCATTAGATGCCATTTGATTTAAATCACAAAACATAATTCAGAAAAAAATCAAATAGAAAATGAAATTGATGTCATGGGGTCCTACATATTGTGGCATTTACAATTCACTCTCAACGAACACATTTATTGACCATTACTGCCTTACCCATTACTGATAAACAAACACCGTGATAAATACTGTATATCAAGATGGTATGATATGGGAAATATATCATGATAATATTGTTGGCCATATCTCCCAGCCCCACTTAAAAGCTTCAGTGCCAATTTATAGTAATTGCATGTTTTCTCCTGCGAGAAATAGAATAAATTAAAGCAAATACAATTTATCATCATCATTCAGGAAAAATGAAACATGTATACAGCCTTTCAGTGAAACAAACCTTTTCCGACACTGAAGCGAAGCCCTTGCTGGGATGCTGGGTCCTCATGTCAAACACATGAAACTTGCCCTCTAAAGATGTGGCCACTAGTTTGTTCATGTTAATGTCTTTTCTGTCAAATTCAACAGAGCATACCTGTGAAAGAAACGCAAAGTAGGTTTATCCATTATAATGCATCTACACAAACTACTGTAATGAAGAAAGCTCTCGCCGCATCGGGATCAAGCGTGCCGCACAAGCCCTGAAAAGTGAAGCCAAAGCGTCTCTATCGCCCCCCGGTGACTGGTCCTAGTATAGGTCATAAGCCCCGCCTCCCCGTGTTATTCAACTAAACAATTTAATTACACTTCAAATATCTTTTTTACGAAGGTGGTTTCTGTCATTTACTGTAGTTGTTATCACGCTGATGTAAATTCAAGTGTTTGTTTTTAAAATAAGTTTGTTTTTAGTTGTTTTTAGTTAAAAACAGTGGTGTGACATCATGATTGACAGCTGTGATTGACAGGTTCTCGGAGCGAAGTAGTCACTGAAGCACCAACAGACTTTTTTTCGGGATCTTCGGAGGACTGAGGAGATTAGAGTTTTAAATGTAATATCTACATTTCTATAATTCATTATTTCACACCGAGAGTGAGGGGGCGGGGCCTTGATTTCACGGCTTTACTTCCTGCTCACGACTGCGCAGGTCTGGTCCCGAGATCGCTACTGCGCAGACTCAAGCCCCAAGATGTCAGCGCCATATCGGGACACTGGCGGCTTTACTTCTCACCAAAGGAAGAGAGCGAAGGGGCGTCGTCCATATTTTTTTTTACAGTCTATGATTGGGACCAGATGATGGATAGTTTCTGTTTTATGATGAGCTGCATGATTCTGGATAAACGGAGGATCACTTTAAAAAAAATATATAGATCACAATTCTACCTCAATTCTGAACAGGCAACTAAACAAAATAACATGTCATTTACTAGAGGTTCTGACAAAATGTTAGTTGCTGCAGTCTATCTAAAACGTTTAATTAATTGAAATGAACTATTTAAAAAAAATCAGTTTGAGTGAATGACTCACACATAAAGACTTCACTTGTTTTATTACTGGATGAATCAGTGATTTTGAACGAATCTCTTGTATAAATGATTCAGTTTTTAACAGTCACCTGTCGCCACCTACTGGTGTAACGATGTAACTGATACAATCTTTATTTGAAGCGTCAAGTTACTTTCAAAAGGTGATTTACTCTATTTTTATCACTTCTTTAGACATCAGTGTTTATATCTGAACTATAAACCTGTGATAATATGAATGATTGTAAGAAATAATATTTCTGTGTGGTTGAATGACAACGACTCTCTCTGGATCAGAACACAGATCTGAATGTTCCTGTGATCAGACCTATCACAGGTTTAACAGAAAGAGCCGAATCTCTGTCGTTTAGGAATAAGATGGTGTGTGTTGCGATCTGTTAACGGTTAATCGTGCAGCTCTACTGCTCAGACACTTTATATTCCCCGTCCTTCTGAAATCTAAATGAATAATAACGTTTAAATAATATCTGATGGTCACATCAAAGCCAGTCTGTATTTTTACGTTACTGAAACTGAAGTGTACTTGATCACACAGATGATCGGTCCATGAATGTCCACTGTTGAGTAACACCTGTACAATAATGTACACTGAACTAGTTCTGAAGAAGCCACAAGCAGAAGTTAAACATGTCCCACTTACCCCATTTTTTATATTTGTCTCCCATCGTAAAGACATATTTCTAAGATCAAATAACTTGATGTCACCGTTGTCATATCCAGCACACACACATCGGTCTTGGTCGTTGAACGCGTGACCTTGAGATAAAACAAGGAAAGTTGCGATTAGTTTTATTTTCTATGCTTGGATTTCTGATACTACAAAAAGCACAGTTGTAACATATTTTATTAATATTGTACTTTAGAACTAGAGAATGACAGAATCTGCCAGACCTGTAAAAAAAAAATTTAATAATAATAAAAGCAACAACAACAGCATTAAGAGATCGTTAAGGCCCTGATAAGTTCTTTGTTCTTCACTCAGGATTAAACTGAAGTAAACACTGAACCCTGTTTGAGAACATGCTGATGCACACACACACACACACACACACACACACACACACACACACACACACACACACACACACACACACACACACACACACACACACACACACACACACACACACACACACACACACACACACACACACACACACACACACGCCAGCGATGAGAAAAGAGGGTCACAGGGATCACAGGGAGGAGAGTGTGTTCACACCAGCTGGGTTAGGGTCAGGGTTTCCTCTTTAGTATTTTGCTTAAAATAAGTACTAAAAACAAACAAACAAACAATGTACATAATATTCAAAATTCTCTTTCCTTGCCCTCTAAAAATAATTCTCACAATTATATAGGGATGTAACAATATATCATGTCACAATTTATCGCAATACAAAATATGTATTGTGGATAGTGACAATATGTATTGTGTATAATTTTTAACCGTTTTTTAATAGTTTTAAACGATTGAAACAATTCAGAACACCAGATTTTGTTCAAAAGTATGTTCTTTGATTCACTTGAAGTTCCCTTTCGAAACGTTTACTCGTATTGTGTCGCTAGATGCTTATGGGGAAACTCCTTTTCCCCATAAAGAATGTTCATATCTTAGTCAGTTACATAAAAATGTAGATTGGTCTAATTTGATACCAAAAAGTAAGACTGATTACCCCTAACTAACTGCTAGTTGTTCGTACTAGTTCTTAAGACACAGTCTTAACATAATGGCTATGTTTATGCAACTGGCCCCTGATCTCCTTGAAGCCTTTAATTAAAAAAACGTAGTGCCACTGCACAGCCATAATACAGCGGCGATCTGAGCGCTCTCATTGGCTGCTCAGTGGGAACTGCATGAACCTATGGCAAAGCAGCATGTCTGCGTGAGCCAGTCGCAGCGCGTCACGCCGAGGCGCCGAAAGGGCTCACTTTGCCATAGGAATCAGATTTATTCTCCTTCAACGACAAACACACTTCTTTGATCTCTCGAAGAAACTTTCTTTCTTTCTATTAAAAGACGAAATTTACAGCGTCATTGTTGCAAATGTCGCGCCGTGATTGTGGCTCATGCAGAGCCCCTCTGACGAGCACAGTGAGTGTGTTGCCTGTCTGAAAGCCCACACAGAAGCCGCGCTCACCGAGACGAGCTGCTCTCTTATTGCGAGAGTATGTCTCTCTGCGCTCGCGGATCGCTTTCTTTTCAGAGAGCGGCTCCGCGCCCCCCCGTTTCCTTTCTACCAGGAGCCTCGGATCAGAGGAACGAGCGATCGGACATGAGCGAGCTCACGCCGGCCTAGCTCCCACGTGCCTCACTCTCTCCACACAGAGAGCTTTCTCCAGTGCTCTTTACACACGCAGACCAGCGCCCCTCGTGCGATGCGAGCAGCCTCGTCTCGTTTGGAGGATCCGAAGAGGACCTTCATGATGACAGCTTGTCATTGGCGGCTTCCGATGCGGGGGATTGGTCGGGCTCAGTGGATGACCCTGCCCTCCCTGCAGTCTAAAGACATGAGTGACACCAGGGTTAGTATTGACGCCGAACTCATCCGCGTCCTTACTAAAGTCGTCGAGGAGCTCAGACTCGAGTGGTCTACCTCGGGGGAGCCCACACGCTGTGCGCTGGATGAATGGCTCCTGCCAGGGTCTAGATACGAGTCTGGACCAGACCCAGCTGCCTTCAGTGACCTCCAGCACTACGGACCTGGCCCTGCGCGCCACGAAGGCCACCACCAAAGCCATCGGCAGAGCCATGGCCAGCCTAGTGGTGCTGGAACTGCACTTGTGGCTCAATCTGACAGAGATAAAGGACGCGGACAGAGCCTTCCTTGATTCTCCAAACTCCACCACTGGTCTCTTTGGTCCCGTGGTTGACGGCTTCGCGGAGCGAAGTGCCAACGCTCAAACGCTCCAGCTCCGCTACATCGAGTCACCAATAGACAATGCCGACTCAGCAGCAAAGCAAACCAAGCCAGTGACAACTCAGCCACCTCCGCCTGAGCATCGCCAGCACCCGCACCAGCTTAAACGCTTCCCTCCTAAGCGTCAGGGACACCGGCCTAAGATAGCGCTGGACCCTGCGCCTCAGAAGCAATCCTGATCCTCCGGGAAGGAAGAGGTGAGGGTTAAGTCTCGCTGCGGCAGGACCACCCTCCAAAAAGCCTTGATTGTTCCTCCGAACACCCTGTTCAGTTCCGGCTGTTGGAGTAAATGTTACAGTTGCAGGCTGTGCATGTTCACACACCCATGCAATTCACCCTTCGCAGGGAGTTTGATTGACAGACAATCTGACCAATCATAATCCGCCAACCGCCGATGATTTTTGTTCGACAAAGCGGTCAGGAGAGTTAGTAGGATTAGGATTTGAACTTGAAAAACGGTGTGCTGACGTCTTTCCACGGTTCAAACAACATTCCTTCTGATATTCATTCATGCTTATTTGATGCTATAAATTAACTAAAAGGAAGAGATGATCGGTTCACGAGCAGCTTTAACTGAGGCTCTACAGCGATCTGTCAGACAAATTAAAGAGCCACAAAACGGTATTTATTGTTTAAATTTCATATCAAAAGTAACCTGGTCTGTCCTGTCTGTCAGCGCGTTATCAGTGTCTTCTTGCTCCGCAATGTATTTTTCACTGCGTGAGAACATGGTGTGGCGCGAAAGTGGCGTGGCTTGTCACACATAGCAATAGTAACTAAAGGGGGTGGGTCTTTGCGAACGATCAATTGACCGCTGTTATAGCCAACAAAACAAAAACCCTGGTGTGTCCGAATGGGTTCTGAACACAATAGAACGAGGATACTCACTTCAATTCGCTCGCAGACCGCCTAGCTTCGCAGGCATAGTCAATACTTTGGTGAAGAGCCGAAGTAATGAGCTTATTGGCGAAAGGAGCTGTAGAGACAGTTCCTCCTCCCCACAGCGAGTCAGGCTTCTACAGTCGCTACTACTTCGTTTCCAAGAAGGATGGTGGCCTCAGATCCATCCTAGATCTCAGGCTTCTGAACAGGGCCCTTATGAAACGGCAATTCAAGATGTTAACCCTGAAGCAAATCCTCTCACAAGTATGCCCAGGGGATTGGTATTTCTCAGTGGATCTGAAAGATGCCTACTTTCATATCCAGATAGCCCCTCACATCCAGATAGCCCCTCATATTCAGATAGCCCCCCATCACAGACTGTTCTTGAGATTCGCGTTTGAATGGGTGGCCTACCAGTATAAGGTCCTTCCATTCGGACTGTCCCTGGCACCATGCACATTCACATTCACGAAGACAGAAGACATTCCTGAGACAGAAGGGAATGCGCATACTGAACTACCTCGACAACTGGCTCATTTTGGCCCAGTCGGAGGAAGAGTTCATTTCTCACAGATCTGAAATGCCTAGGACTCAGACTGAATGCAGCCAAGAGCTCACGGTCTCCCAGCCAGAGGATCTCTTTTCTGGGGGCAGTTCTAGACGCAGCCCAAATGAGTGCGCAAATATACCCACCGAAAGCCACTGTCCAGCAGTCTCTCTTGGCTTCCCCCTCCATCGGCTCCATGTTCACCACAGGCGTGTCTTTCTGCCTGGAGTCCCACACCTTCACTGTACCTGTTCACCAAAACACACACATTCAAATCCCAAAACACTGAGAACAAACTCAGTTTTCGAAGTACACTGTGTGTGAGATGATAAGTGACCGTCTCTGCTGCCGGTGACGATCTCCGGGGCCCCGTCCCCGATGCCCAGTCCTCCCACTCCATCCACAGCGTTGATGATCTCCTTGTGTGCTTTGACTGAGTACACCGGGCTCTCCGGCGCTTCAAGATTCCTGCAACGGAGCGGTTCAGTTTCATGTTACGTTACTCTAACCGTCTCAGTCTGGATGCTGGAAGACATCAAGATCCTACCAGACGTTGAGGTTTCCGTCGAAGTCTCCGGTGGCCAGATGCCTGTGCTGGAGAGACGAGGCTCCAAACGTGCCACACTTGATCGGCTTCGGCTTCTCGATCTGGAATAAGGTAGTTTTGAAATGGACACACACACACACACACGTTTACTTAACCATCTAAATGGGGACATTCCATAGGCGTAATGGTGTTATACTGTACAAACTGCATATTCTCTCCTCTTACACTAACTCTACCCCTAAACCTACCCATCATACACACACACACACACACACACACACACACACACTAACCCTACCCATCACACAAAACTTTCTGTGTTTTTACATTTTCAAAAAAAAACTTTATTACTTTATTTTTAAACCAGATTTACAAATGAGGACGTCCATAAAGGAAGGTTTGGGGAGATTTTGTCAGGTTTTGGTGACTTCTGGGTACAAATTTGTCCCCAAAATATAGTTAAGTAGGTACACGTATACACACACACACACACACACACACACACACACACACACACACACGATAATACATAACACACACACAGGGTTTGAAATGAACACCCGCCAAATGCGGGTAAAGATCAACTGTGGTGTGTTACGCTGTCAAATCACGAGCCAGTTTGGCGTGTTACTTATTATGTTTACCCGCTTTGCTCGGGAAGTTCGTGTAAAACAAATCTGTGCAGATTTAACGCAAATACTCGTGAGTCATCATGATATATTAAATACAGCGTATTGTGCAGAATCTGCTCATATCTGGATTACTTGAACACACGTCACTACACAAAAATTAACGGCACGCTTGTTCATTTGCATTGAAGCAACAGCGAAGATTAAAAAGCATTTGGTTAACAGAAAAGACATTGCTATTTTACAGCATCCTACATGTTCTTTATACTGTATTGATCAGTCCATCTAAAACACATTTTTGGTGTAAAGGATGAAAGATTAAGGGAGGAGATGCTGGACGACAGGATTGTGTTTGAATAAGAAATTAATGAGTGAGTGAGTGAGTAAGTGAATGAGTGAGTGAGTGTGTGTTTGTGCGTGTGTGTGAGTGAGTGAGTGAGTGAGTGAGTGAGTGAGTGAGTGAGTGAATGAGTGAATGAGTGAGTGTGTGTGTGTGCGTGCGTGTGAGTGAGTGAGTGAGTGAGTGAGTGAGTGAATGAGTGAGTGTGTGTGTGTGCGTGCGTGCGAGTGAGTGAGTGAGTGAGTGAGTATGTGAGTGAGTATGTGTGTGTGTGCGTGTGAGTGAGTGTGCGTGTGAGTAAGTGAATGAGTGAGTGAGTGAGTGTGTGTGTGCGCGAATGAGTGAGTGTGTGAGTGAGTGAGTGAGTGAGTGAATGTGTGTACGTGTGAGTAAGTGAATGAGTGAGTGAGTGAACGTGCGTGCGTGTGAGTAAGTGAATGAGTGAGTGAGTGAGTGTGTGTGCGTGTGAGTAAGTGAGTGAGTGAGTGAGTGAATGTGTGTGCGTGTGAGTAAGTGAATGAGTGAGTGAGTGAGCGTGCGTGTGAGTAAGTGAATGAGTGAGTGAGTGTGTGTGTGTGTGTGTGTGTGTGTGTGAGTGAGTGAGTGAGTGAGTGTGTGTGTGTGTGTGTGCGTGTGAGTAAGTGAGTGAGTGAATGTGTGTGCGTGCGTGTGAGTAAGTGAATGAGTGAGTGAGTGAGCGTGCGTGTGAGTAAGTGAATGAATGAGTGAGTGAGTGAGCGTGCGTGTGAGTAAGTGAATGAATGAGTGAGTGAGTGAGCGTGCGTGTGAGTAAGTGAATGAGTGAGTGAGTGAGTGTGTGTGTGTGTGTAAGTGAATGAGTGAGTGAGTGAGTGTGTGTGTGTGTGTGTAATGTATGTGTGAGTGAGTAAGTGAGTGAGTGAGTGTGTGAGTATATCCAAATTATATATGCTGTGTTAAATCTGGTTAATTTCTTCCTCCTCTTCTTTTTTATGGCTGATAACTTAAAAATGTAGTAACGTTAGCCAAATTGGCTGGTGGGTGAAAAAGTTAATTTCAAACCCTGCACACATGACCACACACACACACACACACACACACACACACACAAATACCAACGACAACACACACACGTTAATAAACCCACACTGGTAAGTTACCAGTTTTTATCAGGTGCCTTTAAGTACGATGTACTATTATACAGTGATCTTATTGTACGGGTAGGTTTAAGGGTGTGTTATTTTGCGCGCGCACACACACACACACACACACACACACACACACACACACACACACACACACACACACACAAATATTTAGTTATAGTACAGTACAATTGCTAAACTTTTATAACTTTATTTATTTAGCAGATTATCCTTTTTAAAAATAGACAACCCGTAAGTCTTTATTCCAAAGAGTTCATGAATTACAACCATTTAAGTTTGTATAGAGCATGTTCTCGTCTACGCTCAAAAGAGGACGAGAGTAAACTCGCTAAATCAGATGTTTAAGAAGTCGCGGTGTAAACAAACCGCGTCCTGTTGCCATGACAACCACGCGACACGAGTGTTCTAGAAGGCGCTCGTCCTCCTCCGCTAGTGGTGAACGTGAATCAGTCTGAGGTAAAGTGAATCAGCTCAAACCTCTTTGACCAGCTTCAGTTCCCCGTGCTGGATCTCGTAGATCTGCATCACTCCGGTTCCTCTGGCGAAGTTTCCCATACACACAAACTTTGCGCTGCAGGGAATCCATCTGCTCTCAAACACCGTATAGTTCAAACTCTTCTGGATGTGTGCGATGATCTGGGGCTTCTCGAGGGCTGTTGACATGGTGCTTTTCCTGTATATTAAACACGAGAACACTGTCAGTTTGAGCAGAACACACGCGATGTCACTTGTGTTGCTTGATCAGCGCGTTTAAGGACCCTCCCACAACACTTAGCTGACCTACTTATAGCCTGATCAAAATGAACGGAAAATCTGCACAAAACGAATAGAATATAACTCTAGACTATTTGATATTTTGTTTTAAAGTAACAGTCAATATAAGTTAGGCAGCTAACAGGGAAACGTATAGTGCTTAACGTTTAATAAGCAGTCGCATTAGGCACTGCTCGGGCAGCAATGAGGTCCTTTGAGTGTAACATGGCAATCGCCACATGTTCGTGGTAAACATCTCTGTTGAAGTGCGTTTTTAAAACCTCGTTTCACGATGGAGTCTGTAAGTAACACGACAGCGGAGGTGAGCTCTACTGTTATGGACTGTGATGGAAACACAGACGCGTTTCAGAAAGTGAAGTCGAAGAAGAGTCATAAACGCAAGCGAGACTCGTCTGAAGTGAACATGCAGGAGGACTCAGTGGCGGCCAAGAGACCGCAGTTCCCGGCCTTATCTGGGGACCAGCTCAAGGTAATTACTGTGTCCAGCACTGTAAACACCGTGTATATGTCGTTCTTGATTCCAAACACTGGGAATTGTGACACGATGAATCTATACTTGACCAGTGAACGAATGAATCTTTTGAGTCGGATCTTTTTAATGAAGTGATCGAACGGGTTCCGAACGATTGACTCGGTCTAAGCGGTTCTCGACCCAATAACTGATTCATTTCGCCCACTCTCCTCACATTCCTATTCATGGGTTTCATCAGGTCCCTTTCCACAGGTGTATAAAATCAAGCACCTAGATTATGAATGCAGACTGCATTGTGCTTGATTAATACACCTGTGGAAAGGGACCTGATGAAACCCATGAATAGAAGACATTCTAAGACATAATTATGAGATAAAAGACCAAAATTATGACTTTATGATTTATGCCCAAATATATTAATTCATGCCACAATTTCAGCTGTCATAATTTCCAAACCAGTAAGACTTTCATTCATTTTCGGAACACAAATGAAGATCTTTTTATTAATTTAATCCGAGCCGGTTCTGTACACTCCATTGGCCGCTTCAAAAAGTTAATGTATGTATGTATTTTTTAAAGGGATACTTTTGTAAATCATAATTAAGACAAAAATAGTCGAAATTGTCTCATATTAATGATTAAAGTCGAAATTATGATAGTCATAAAGTTTTAGTTCACCCAAAAATGAAAATTGTCATCATTCCAAACCTGTAAGACTTTCATTTATCTTTGAAACACAAATGAAGAACTTTTAATGAAATCTGAGAGACATCTCTCCCTCCATTGACAGCTCCACAACTACAGCTTTGACACTTCAATAAGTTCATAAAGAGATCGTAAAACTAATCCACGGTTTAGAACGGTTTAGTCCAAATTTTCTGAAGAGATTTGATCACTTTATATGATAAACAGATTAAATTTAGGCTTTTACTCGCATATAATCATTGATCAGCGGACATAAACAACGAGAACAAACCTTACTGAACTTTAGCATCAAACCGGTAGTTGCGTAGACTGTCAATGGAGGGACAAAAATAATCTCAGGTTTCATCAAAAATATCTAAATTTGTGTTTTGAAGACGAACAAAGGTTGGGTTTGGTTGGACCTAACCAAGGTTGGACGGGTTTGGTTTCACATTGGAAAGACATGAGAATAATACATTTTTGGGTGAACTCAAACTTTAAATATGACTTTAAATCCAACATTTCATCTCATAAATATGACAGTTTCGGACTTGGTTATGATTCATTATGTGTAAGAAATGTGTTTCCGTCTGCGTCTCACTCTGAAGCGCGCTGTTGTGTGTTTCAGGGAGGTGTGGATGAGATGCGTAAAGTGTCTGTTCCCGCTCACCGATACACACCTCTCAAAGAGAACTGGATGAAGATCTACACACCCATCGTAGAGAACCTGCTGCTTCAAGTGCGGTTCAATCTCAGAACAAGAAACGTCGAGATTAAAGTGAGTGATGACGATTAGCAAATATCGGTTATGTTTTGATTGAGAATTGTCACCTTAATGGTTTAGTTCACTTTAAAACGAAAATAAAGTCTTCATTTACGCACTCTGGTGTTGTCACCATTCTGTCTTTTTTGGACCCCAAAAGGATAAAAAAAAAAAAAAAAAAAATCCTGCTCGCACTCGTCCGTATAACGGCAGTGAACAGCGACCAGGGGCTTTGTTTTTTTATATACAGTATATATTTTTTTGCTTTCAATGGAATGGAACAAAACTGGGTAAAGGTTTTGGCACTTGCTATTTTTGACACGGTTTTAGAGTAAAACGTGTTTTTGAAAATATACATTTCCAAAAAAAATGTTGTGCATTTTTAATTTATTTGGATGGGACAATGCATATTGATGAACGTGCAATATAAATTGACGTAAATACGCTGGATTTAGCACAATGCTAATTTCCATCCGTAGTCCCAGACATGTAAAAAAAACACACAAAAAAAACTGCAATACTAAACAGACATATAGAGCTCTAAAGAGTTCAAAGTGCCTATGTAAGGGATAATGTAGGTCGAGGCGGTTGTTATAGCGAACACAACCCCTTCAGGCTCATTCAAGCTCTGCTTTGCGTCGGTGTCGTGATCACCCTGTCGGGGGTGTATTCACTATAACAACCGCCTCGCACTACATTATCCCGCTTATTACATGGCTACCTACCAAATAAATCAATAATTTGACACAAAATATTGATTTAAAAAGGAGTTTGATTTAAAAACGATTGTATTGCTTCCGCTAAAGAAAATAGTCCGTTCCGTCTCTACGGTTAGAATCGTGCGTCCATAGCAACGCTCTGTTTATCATGGCAACAGTGTGTTATACTTAGCAGCGGTTATCAAGAAATAACTCACCGCATTCAACATTATAGTTCAACCAAGCCATGTAATAAACTTAAATAAAGTGCTTGTTATAATAATGGTTTAAAGTGTGTATTTTAAAGTGCCTGAGCATAGACATCCTAAAGTGCTTGTTATAAATGTGCCTATGCATAGTTCTTACCTAATGTTCGGTTTTGATTGTTGTTCAGACATCTTTTAAGCTGTTTCTTAAGCGAAACAAAAGTGGGCTAGCTCTAATTACTGTTGGCAGAGCGTTCCAACTCTGTGCAGCCTTTAACAGAGAGGACGTTTGTGCAAAAGTAGACTTTCTAAAGTGTACTTCACAATCCCCCTGAGTAGTTGACCCGGTACTAGTCACGCTGTTTCTCTTTTTGATAAAATCCCCCAAGGGCAGTGGGGCCATTCATAACAATAAACGTAAAATTCTGTTACTTTAAATTGACTTTATGAAACTTTTTTCACTTCAGCAATAATCTGCCAAATGTCGTCTTTGAAAAGAGATCAAACTTCAGTTTGTCGCTCTAAAGCATTCAAGATTCACCACAGTTTAAGTTGGAAATTACATTTTCAGGTCTATGCTCAAAAAGTGAGTAAATGGATTAAAAATACAGCGTAAATATATTTTAGTGCTATAAAATCCCCTAAAAATTCAAAATATATATAAAAAAAAAAATCTAACTAAAATATAGTACAATCATTTCATTGAAATAAACAAATTCGGTCATATTTCGGACACATGAAGAACACCAGAGGGTTAAAACCAGGTGTAAAAGTGTCTCAGAATTAGGGCTGGGCGATATGGCTGAAAACTGTATCACGATATAAGTGTTTCATATCGGTCGATATCGATAATTATTGAATTTTTTTATAACATATTTAAAATAAGGACCAGTCCAGGAGACAAATATATTACATTTAAAGATTTTTTATTTTAAATTTAACCTACCTCTGATTATAATCCCATCAGTTAAAAAGGCAGAAATGTCAACACGACCATGGAAAACTCAAAAGTCTAAAATCACAATGAACACTTAACAATTATCTCTTAACATTAAGGTGCAAAATTAAAGAATACGTAAGAAATGCTTTATAAAGGGGTGGGCGATATGGCAAAAATATAATATTACGATTTCTTTCTATAAATTATATAAATCTATTTCTTTCTATTTTCTATAAATTATACATTGATACTTATTAAAGCTATTAATAAAGTTATTAGTCAAGAGCAGTGAGTGATTTTCTCTTTACATTTTGTTGTTTTATTAACATTAAAGGGATAGTTCTCCTAAAAATTCTAATTTTCATAATTTACTCTCTCACGTTGTTTTAAACTCGAATAAGTTTCTTTCTTCTGTTGAAAATAAAAGTTATTTGGAAGAATGTGGGTAACCAAACAGTTGATATACCCCAGTGACTTCCATAGTATATTTTTCCTCCTATGGAAGTCAATGGGGACCAGCTACTGTTTGGATACCCACATTCTTCAAAATATTAATATTAGAAAATATTAGAAGGCAATTAATACAGGTTTGGAACAACATTAGAGTGCGTAAATAATGAGATAATTTTTATTTTTGGGTGAACTATCCCTTTAAGGACAAGCGGCAGCGTGTTTACTATTACTACTGTCTCTTTAAGAGCTGCGCGCGACGCGTCTATTATACACGCATTTGACAAGCAGATTTTCTCTCAATTTTCTCAAGTTTGCTTTCACTTTAGACATATCCGACTAGTTTATGTAAACCTTGTGTGTATAACAGTATTAGCAAAATAAGACTCGAAAGATAACTTAGTATTCAGGCGCTGGTAGACAGGCTTTTAGTGCATGTGAGCTTCACATGTATGCGCTGAGAAACTAGCTAGAACAGCGCATAAGCACGCGAATAACAGAAAAACTGACGACGGTCTTGCATAATCTGCAGACGACATTGGTCTGACTACGGTCAGACTTTAAGTCAGGCGAGCTGACTTTTTCTGTTTTATCTAGTTACTAGAGAGTGAGTGCCTTTGTTCATGCAATCAAACTTGCTTTGCTGGTTTCTTCCAACGAAAAAAATAAATAAATAATTATCGAACGTTTTATCGAACGCATTTTTTATTGATATTGATTACGTGTCTATCGCGATACATATCGTTATCGTTTTATCGCCCAGCCCTACTCAGAATGATCCGGTGTTACATGCGTCGCTGTTCACTGGCATTATAAGGATGAGCGCGAGCCGGACATTTAAAAAAAATTCTCCTTTTGTGTCCATTAAAGAAGGGCGACATCACCAGGGTGAGTAAATAATGACTTGATTTTCAGTTTAGGCTGAACTATCCCTAAAAAGCTTGTAAAACAAATGCATTTGCTGTCAGATCCGCAGTAAAACATCCACTGTTCTTGTTTTCCAGACGTGTAAAGAAACTCAAGACATCAGTTCTCTGACCAGAGCTGCAGACTTCGTCAAGGCCTTCGTCTTAGGCTTTCAGGTGGAGGTGTGTGTGACTCCAGGTCCTCTGTTCACTGTGATGGGCAGCGATTAACAGGGTTCCCACGGGTCCTCGAAAGCCTTGAATTTATTTTGTGCAAGAAGTTTTCTGGAAAACTCTATTCCCTCCGGTCCGCTAATGTGTTATTTGGCCAACACTTCATGGCCTATGCGCACTAGCTTGCTTGATTTGCATTAGTTATGCGCATTTAGGCGTTACGTGAAGTGTTTCCCGCGTGAGGTAACCTTGTGTTGTACGTTGCCATTACGTTCATATGCGCACGAAACTACTACGCCGGTACCTCAGCGTTTCACAGACACACCGTGAAACATAGGCCTAAGCTCTTCTCATAAAACCCATGCAGTTCATATCAGATCAGTGTAGAATACAGTACAGGATGTACCGAATATTCTTCAGTTTTATGCAAAACAGAAATACAACAAATAGAATATCAGATCTCTGTCATATACCCCTTTTCCACCAAGGCAGTGCTGGTGCCGGTTCGGAGCCGGTGCTTACTCGTGAACCAGTTCTTTGTGTTTCGACAGCCAAAGAACCGGTTCTCGACCAGGAAAATTGGTTCCAAAGCGGCACAGACTCTTTGCTGGACTAGAACCGTTCTTTTACCACGTCATGCCTACGTCGGGGGCTGGGGGCGGGGTTATTGTCGAACTTCTTCTCGAACGTAACCTCCGTCTATAGTAATCCAGACGAGCAGCACAAATGTGTTCTAAACGTCGTCTTCTGACCCCGATATAGGATCGCAAAGCCAGGAGAAACATTTGCAGAAAGACGATGTAGTCCGCCATTGTAATTGTTATGCTTGAAGTTGGCGCAAGCGTTTTTGGGAAAGCTCAGACGTATGGCGACGTACACAGTGACGTAACGACGACGTTCGCTGGGCTCTCTAGTCAGTGGAAAAACAAACAGGTTCTGAGAAGGTTCGCAAGTTCCGAACCAGCTGTGAACCAGCACCAGTTCCGAACCAGATCTTTTTTGGTGGAAAAGGGGTAATATGGCCAAAAATAAATGCTTTTTTGTATAGTTGTGTTTGACAGATGAAAACTGTAACGATGTTTCTTACAAGGTAACACAGTGTAACCTTGCTCTCTCCTGACGTGTGTCCCACATCAAGTCCTTGAGCTTGAGGGAACTGGACCTGGAAAGTCCTTGAAAGGTCCTTGAATTTGAAGTGAACGAGGTGTGGGAACCCTGTGTTTATCACATCCAAAATACATAAGTGTTTACACATAATATATGTGTGTACTGTGTATAATTATTTTGTATATATAAATACACACACATGCATGAATATGTTTAAGAAATATTTGCATGTATGTTCTGTATATATAATTTATATTATATATAAATATTTTATGTATAAATAACACACTTTTCTTACATATATACTTGCATGTGTGTATTATACAAAATAATCATACACAGTATAATAAACTTTTATCTTGGATGTGATTAATCGTTGCCCAGCACTAATTTTAATAATAAAAAACGTTTACATTTATGCCCTTATGTTTCCAGAAGACCCAGTCATTGGTTATGGATATTAAGACTGATTAAAGTCTCAGTTGGAGTTTGTACGTTTGATTCTGTGATCAGTTCAGACTGTGGCTTTAATGAATCAAGTGCAAATGCTTATTCACCGATTTATTTGTCATCACTCAAAATGTTACAGGTGTTCCTGTGGCTTTATATATATATATATATATATATATATATATATATATATATATATATATATATATATATATATATATATATTACTGGTCAAAAGTTTTAGATCAGTAAGATTTTTTTATGTTTTTAAAAGAAGTATATTTATATTTGATAAAAAAAAAAAAAAAAAACAGTAATATTGTGAAATATTATTACAATGTAAATCAGCTGTTTTCTATGTGAATATACAGTAAAGTGTAATTTATTCCTGTGATCAAAGCTGAATTTTCAGCATCATTACTCCAGTCTTCAGTGTCACATGATCCTTCAGAAATCAGTATAATATGATGATTTGAAACATTTATGATTATTATCAATGTTGAAAACATTTTAATTCATGATGCTATGATGAATAGAAAGTTCAAAAGAACAGCATTTCTCTGAAATCTAAAGCTTTTGTAACATTAAACACGACCGTTCAAAAGTTTGGGGTTTTTATTTTGGGGGAAATAAATCAATACTTTTATTCATCAAGGATGAGTTAAACTGATCAAAAGTTACAGTAAAGACTTTTATAATGTTAGAACATATTCTATTTTAAATAAATGCTGTTCTTTTGAACTTTCTATTCATCAAATAATTCTGATTCTTTTACACACGACTGTCTTCAACACTGATAATAATCATAAATGTTTCTTGAGCATCAAATCATCATATTATACTGATTTCTGAAGGATCATGTGACACTGAAGACTGGAGTAATGATGCTGAACATTCAGCTTTGATCACAGGAATAAATTACACTTTAAAATATATTAAAATAGAAAACAGTCATTTTAAATTGTCATAATATCTCACAATAATACTTTTTTTTTTTTTTTTTTTTATCAAATAAATGCAGCCTTGGTGAGCAGAAGAGACTTCTTTTAAAACACATTAAAAAAATATTACCGATCTAAAACTTTTGACCAGTAGTTTATCATCTTTATTTCTTACTTTAAACATTTTGAATCAACTTGCCAGCTATGTTAGATTTAGATGATGATTCCTTTGGTTGGTAAATTACATAATTTTAGGATATTTCAGTGCAATTACACTCTTCTGCGGAGTCCCAGAGCCCTAACCAGCTCTTCTGCAGTTATTTATTTATTAAAAATACAATTAAAACTAATATTGTGAAATGTTGCAATGTAAAACGGCTGTTTTCTATGTGAATATATTGTACGATTTAATTTATTCCTGTGACCAAAGCTGAATTAGCATCATTACTTTTACAGCAAAAGTGACTAATTTACAGAAACTTTAGATCAATGTAATGTCTTTGCTAAATAAGTTTGTTTTTTTTTTGTTTTTTTTTCTGATTGACAACAAACTTGTGAAAAAAGCTGAATAGTGTTTTTAAGTCTAGTAAATTGAGGCGTGTCACCCAGTCCGTGCTGTCAGGAGTTTACTGCTATTGTTAGTGAATGATGGTATTATTCCAGGTTGTGCAGTGATGATGATGTAACGTGATCTTGTCTGTGAATCCGCAGGACGCGCTCGCACTGATCAGATTAGATGAGCTGTTTTTGGAAACATTTGATGTCACAGATGGTGAGTCCTGAACCGGAGCCGTTTTATAAGAGCGATGTTGTATTTTTGGCTGATTTGTGTGTGTTTCTGCAGTCAAACCCCTGAAAGGAGATCATTTATCCAGAGCCATCGGCAGGATAGCAGGGAAAGGAGGAAAAACCAAGTTTACCATTGAGAACGTGACAAAAACCAGGATTGTGCTCGCAGACACGTGAGTGCACAGGAGTATGATGTTGCTATGATAGATAGATATAGATATATATATATATATATATATATATAGTATAGTTGATTATTATAATTTTTTCTTTACAGGAAGGTTCATATATTGGGATCTTTCCAGAATATTAAAATGGCACGGACAGCGATATGCAACCTTATTCTCGGTGAGTGAAAGTTTAAAGCTTATAGTGCCTCTATTGTGCTGTTTTAAAGGCTCCTAATGTTGTTTTACAGTCTCCTACAACAGCTCTACATGTATCTTAAACACTTTAACTCATAATCTCCAGTGCAGCATCAGCTCTTTTCTCTCAGTGTCTGAAACGCTTCGTTTGAAGATTCAGTCTCTCTAAGCCCCGCCTCTCTGTGAGCTGCTCTGCTCTGATTGGTCAGAAAGCAAACACTCATTATCATATCTGAATCTCAGCTCTTGATCACAGTGATACGAACAGTATCTATACTGTGCAGAAGCAAACAGATTACATCAGACGATGAACACCCATAGAAAACCATTATAAAATGCTTAACGTGCAATAGTGTTCTGCATGTTCAGTAAGGTGTATAGGCTACTGAGCTTTAATTTCGCCGTCTCACTGCATTAACGTTAAGCTTTTCTTTATAATAATAGTCTCTATGGGAGAAAAACTACACAGACAATAGCATATATGAACGCGACGCGCAATAAAAATAAGCTTAATGTGAAATCTGTTTGCTTCTACACAGTATGCTTTATTAATAAGGTAGGCCTATATTGTGTGCTTCAACATCACTCACATTAAGCGTCTGAAATGGGGAAGAAGTTCGATTACGGTGCCGTTGTCTGTTTTAGCAGTTACTGCCATCTAGTGGTAGCAGGATTTCTCAGACGTGTGTGTGTGTGTGTGTGTGTGTGTGTGTGTGTGTGTGTGTGTGTGTGGATCGTGCAAGGCTAAAGCGGCGAAATGAAAGTCTCAAAATCCAAATGAATCAAATCAAATCGACCCAGAAACGAGTCAATGAATGCGCGTCACCTGATCCACACATGCACATCTTCTTTGTTGCATGCTCATATTCTGATCTACATTAATACAAAATCGAGGTTTTGTATGAACAACTATGTCTCTATTTGTACAAATTGCTGCACATTCATTCAGTTTTGAATGAAGTTGAAAGGCATTTGGTTGTGGATAGTAAAACATCTGCAACATTTATCAAGTTCATGGATAATAGTGCTTGCACGTGTCAATCATTTTGATACTATATATTCATCCCATACCGTTCAGCCAATCAAGACCAGAGGCTGGTATTATGCAAATTAGTTACAAACCTACAAAACTATGTTGCTTTCAGTTCAGAATCACTTCTTTCTTTTAAGAGAAAAACTCCATTTATCTCTGAAACTTTTTAGACATACGGTCATAATAATACAGGGTTCAAATGAACACCCGACAAATGCGGGTAAAGATCACCTGTGGTGTGTTACGCTGTCAAATCACGAGCCAGTTTGGCGGGTTACTATTGTTTACCCGCTTTGCTCGGGAAGTTCGTGTAAAACACATCTGTGCAGATTTAGCACAAATACTCGTGAGTCATCATGATATATTAAACACAGCGTATTGGGCAGAATCTGCTCATATCTGGATTACTCGAACACACGTCACTACACAAAAAATAACGGCACGCTTGTTCATTTGCATTGAAGCAACAGCGAAGATTAAAAAGCATTTGGTTAATAGAAAAATGATGTTATTTTCCAACATCCTAAATTGTTTTGATGTTCTTTTGTATTGATCAGTCCATCTAAAACACATTTTTGGTGATGAGGATGAAAGATGAAGAGAGGAGATGCTGGATGACAGGATTGTGTTTGAATAAGAAATGAATGTATGAAATCCAAATTTTATTATGTGTGTGATTGTAGTTAATCTGGTTCATTTCTGGCTAGAACAAGTTCTGAATGGCCAGTAACTTAAACATTTTGTAGCCAAATTGGCCGGTGTGTGAAAGTTAATTTCAAACCCTGCTCATATTGTTGGTCATATAAAATAAGCATCATAGGAGCACTTTTATTTATTTATTTATTCTGATAATTGTGATGCTCTTTAACTTCCACAGGGAGTCCACCATCGAAGGTTTACAGCAACATCCGCTCCGTGGCGAGTCGCTCGGCCGAGAGGTTTTAAAGTCCCTCAATAACTGCTCATGAACTGATCCAGGATCTGCAGATTTACATCCACGAGTCGGACGATGAACGAGCGCCGACGGACCGGCGTTACTGATCCCTCAGAGAATAAACACATCATGAAAATGAGACGCGTGTGGATCCATTCAGTAGTCAAGTTTTAAATGTTTATTGTTTCATATAGTATCATCAAGTAGTCCATATATCCCATAGAAGTTAGTTTGATGCAGCATGCAGAAGACATCCCATAACTGACGTGTTTATTGTGCCTTTATGTGTACGAGATACCCATTTCATTCAGCAAAAGTTATTTTCTT
Source organism: Leuciscus leuciscus (assembly GCF_965113295.1). Classification (NCBI taxonomy): domain Eukaryota; kingdom Metazoa; phylum Chordata; class Actinopteri; order Cypriniformes; family Leuciscidae; genus Leuciscus; species Leuciscus leuciscus. The sequence continues at coordinate 34,929,798 of NC_138746.1, forward strand.
AAAGCATGAGTTTCTTAAAAGATGTGTATTTACAAAACAAAGGGCAGATGATGAGAGCGTCCTGAACACGACATGTTTGTCTAATTTGGCAACATCTGTAATGCGGTCATGGCTCTTCTGATGTTAGAGATAACGTTCACAGCTGACGTGTAAACGGTTCGCATAGGCTAAACTGATAAACATGCAGAGAGGAACTAGAGAACGCAGCAGAAGTGAGCGGGATGGTCAGAGATAGGCTGATATGTCGAGAGATGAGTTTGGTGAAGCTGCTCTCCCGTCATGCATGTAAACATTCAGAGGAAATTACTTTACAACTTGTTGACTATATACCAAATCTTTAGATGCTTTACAGCTCATGTACTGTGTAATACACATGTTTACTAAAGCACAAGGGTATCCTGCTGCATTTATACAAAAGATGGACATGAAAATCATCCGTGTGTTTGTAGATCATCAGATACACACGGTCCCAAGGAGAGCCGGACACTTCAGACACGTCACATGACATGTCAAAGCAAGCGTCATCGCAAGCAAAACCTTCCAGCAAATATAGGTTTGTTAGATTTTACATAAACTGTTTCGATCAGTAGATGTAACTTTGGTTGGTTGAACTATATATAAGATTTTTGGTGACACTTTACAATAAGGTTCATTAGCTAATGTATTAACTAACATGAACTAACCATGAGCAATACATGTATTTGTTAATCTTTATTAATCTTAGTTAATAAAAATACAGCTGTTCACGTTAGTTCAAAGTTAACTAACACAACTTTTGACTTTTATAATGTATTAGTAAATAATGAAATTAACAAAGATAATAGATGTTGTATAAGTGCAGTTCATTATTAATTCATGCTAGCTAATGAACCTTATTGTAAAGTGTTACCAAGATTTTCATATATTACTCGCTTTTTTTATTGCCAACGTGTGAACGGCTTGTAACGAAACCTAAAAAAGCGAGACCTTCTCAGACTTCCAATGAAAGCCTGTAGATTTGATGCGAAGGACTATCGTTTTTGCCGGGAAAATCAAAAGGATGTGACGTTTACACGCGTTCAATGACATTAAACGAATGCTTATACGATGTTCAGGAAGCCAAAAGAGCCGTTCTGTACTGTAATGTTAGTGTGGCATGCAAAGAAAATCGATTAATTCAAACTAAAGTCTATAATCTCAAATAGACTTTATGATCCAGATATCATGAGCTCATCTGTGGACATAATGCCGGTGTACACATCCACATCTCGATGATCAGATGCTCTCTGACCTGATGTTTTCTCATTGCGTCATTTTAATTTGTCTTTAATTTGTTATTGAGAGGAAAGACCAGCACATATTCATCTACTTCAGGATGTTCATTAAGAGTTTATCGTTGCAAAGGTATTTACTACAACTTTTTACTTCTAAGCAAAAGAACTTCGGGGCCTTGACTGATGTTCAGTCTCGTTAGCAATACGTTTCTGACTGCAGTTCACGTAACGGCCACCGGTGTCGCTATAAACGAGGGTTTCTGAGTTCTGCACACTTAATGTGACATGGCTCAGAAAACTGAAGGTAATGCTGAGGGAAGATCTCGCAGATGATTCTTGCTTTGACATTGAGTTTTCTATTGCCGTGACATTCATCGTTATTGTGACTTTAGTGTCCGAACACTATTTGTGACCGCCGTATGCTGGGATCCTCATACGGACACACAAATTCATCACTTGAACCAAATCGTGTTTTGTTTCTCGGTAAGTTTCTGTCAGACTGTCTCAACGAATCAGACATGAAGATGCACTTTCCAACAATATAAACATTTATACATAAACATTATATCACGATTAATACAAAAAACAGGTATTAAACATGGTTAGATGCTAAAATCCAAAATGCTAGAATGATAGAAATAGAGTATATCACAAAGCGTAACAGGAAAAAAAGCAAACATTGCATCTTTACGTCATGCAATGGAACAAGCTTGTTTGTTCTGTATGTTCTGCTTGGCACGTCATACCCTACATATACTTATTTATATTATACTTAATTAAAAAAAGGAAAAAAAAGATGAAACAAAATAAATATTAAAAAAAGAAGCATAAAAAAAAAAAACGAAATAAATATGGACAAGCCAATGCTCTTTCCTCTTTACCTGACATGCTCTTTCAGTGTCCGTAAGCCCATAAAGTGCTACAGCAGGTTATTGAGCAGATTGGAGTTCAATAACACTCACACGTTGGCTTGACAAGGCTTCTATTTGACAAAAGTGGCTTAAATACTTCCATTGAAATACACAGAGAGCATTTGCTGGATATCTTGAGCAGATCGTCAGAGATGAGAGGAAAGCGGAGACGGTGGAGAGAGACGAGCTCGCTCACACATCCACCACCATCTTCTTGTGTATATCGAGACCTCCCACAACCTGCAGCGTGAAACAAGAGTGTTCATGAAGAGATTTACATCATTCTAAACATTTATTCCACTATACCTGCTGCTAAAATATAATCTTTAGAGCCTCATGCACTTTAATCATTCGTAGGTGCGTCCGATAAACATTCAATATGAACCCGGAGGAATGTAAACGTCCCGCACAGTACGTCAATCGATCAATCGATCTTCCTCAGGCTTACAAAACACGCAAGTATGGCATTTGGCACAGTTTACACAACACTGTTTTCAACTGAAATGCGTTTTGACCGTTCATTTACACAACAACGTAAACTTTTGAAAACGGGATTCAAAGTTCAAGTTTTTTTTTAAACGATACTGTTATCGTCTTCGTGAAAACTACAAAACGTGAATATCCTGAAAACTACGATGACGTTTTTACAATGTAACTTCGCCATCTACTGGCCTGACAGCAGAATACAGAGATTTTAGTCGTTTTCGCGGATCTGTGTTATAAATGGGAATGTTCTGAAACGTTGTTGTCTGTACGTGAAAGACGCAAAGGAATTCAGTTTATAGTACATCGTTGTCATGTAAATGCCCTTAAAACAACTCATTTAAGAGTATTTACATTAATAATGACAAAGGCTACACCTCTAATTAGGCTATATAAAATCCAAAAGGAGAAACCGAAAGAAACATTGTTAATAAAATTTCATAACGTTCAGACAAAAACTACTATGTATGTCGTGGCCATGAATAATTCGTCCATGATTTACTAATACGTCAGTGCGTTTTACTAACTCGTTTCCTTGTTTTAAGTAAATCGTGGCCACATTATCATAATTAATTCCCTCGTTTTAGTTGAATAAAAATGAGGGAACAAATTAATTCAACGTGGCCATGATCTACTAAATGAACGAATGAACGATATATAATTTTTGTCCAAGTTATGTTCGGGGCTCCGTAGATATAAACTAGAAATTGCGTTTTATAAAGTCAGAATTGCGAGATATATACAATTATTTCTCGCAATTCGGAGACTCTCGCAATTCTATTTAGAGTTTATACTTATAAATAAATAAAAATTATAATAAAAGATTTATACAAACAAATTGTTTAAATATATATACACATTAATTTTAATGTGCAGCCAGAATATCTCACCAGACTTAGGCTAGATTAAGCTCAACGAACAAAAACGGAAAGCTTTTTATATGTTTTGACCGTTCATTTACACGACAACGCAAACGCAAACTTTGAAAACGGGATTTAAAGTGCAAGTTTTTGAAAACGATACTGTTATCGTCTCTGTGGAAACGGTGATGTTTTTATAAAGTGACATCGCCATCTACTGGCTTGGCAGCAGAATACAGCGATTTTAGTGGCTTTTGCAGATCTGTGTGAACGGGAACGGGAAAAACGCAAAGGAAAAACGTCTGTTTTTAGTGCATAATTACATTTCTTTAGTTAAATCAAAACGAGGGAACAAATTAGTTCAACATGGCCATTATTTACTACTATGAGAGAACGAAATATATATATATCGGCTTCGGATTCGACCGAATATTGGGCTTTTTGACAGGATTCAGTTTCTGCCGAAGCTTACATTTTTTCCCACCGAACCGGACCCTAGGCTTGCACTACGCTGGTCGACGTCATGCCGCCGTTGATTACGGGCAGGTGTTTACGTAGGTGGATCGTTCGAGTGCAGTCGGCTGTGAGAAAGTGAAAATGGAACTCGTAAGCAGAAAGTGTTTTTTGGCAGAAATTTCAGTCAAAAGAAGGCGATTCAAGACGAGCTACATGTTCGATTTGCAATGCCGATTTGTCTCGTGGCGGCAAGGACCCTAAACAATACACAACATCGCTGCTGTTAAAACATCTGCATATGAAACATCCGAAAGAATACGAGTTGTGCATGAAGGAATCTACAGACAAACTTCAGGAATGGCAAAGGAAGGACAGTCACAGTTAAACACTTGTGTTAACCAGACGACCATTACCAGCTTTGCTAAAATGGTAATTGTCAAAATAGTTTTTCCCACTTGACATCCTGGCATAATGTTGCCATTTCTTTTTTTTTTTACAGTTAAAATAAAAATAAAAATACACTGCTGTGGACGTTGTTTACTTCATTAATGTGTTTACTGTGTTAATGGACTGAGGATGGGAGTAGGATTCGGTATTCGGTTTCGGATTCGTCAGAATCTTAAACAGTGGATTCGGTATTCCCCAAAAATCTGGATTCGGTGCATCCCTAATATATATATAAACTATTATTTCTCGCAATTCCAAGACTTTTTTCACATGCAAATCTTTTTTGAGTTTACAAACAAATTGTTCAAAATATATACTGTACATACATTTTAATGGGCAGCCAGAATATCTAGCGAGACTTAGGCTAGATTAAGCTCAACGAATAGACACTGAAAGTTTTCTCACAGCGCAGAATTCCTCGAAGGATATCCTCCCATCGCCATCCTTGTCTGCGTTGATGATGGTCTTGTCCACGATCTGCTGCAGCTGCGTGTCCTTCAGGTTGTTGCCCACCATCATCTTCAACACCTGGAACAGCTCCCCGTTGGAGATGTAGCCATCCTTGTCCATGTCGTAGATCCTAAAAGCGACTGGCTCCAGAAATACGGCACCGGTCAGTTATTGTTTGACGTGACGATATACAGAAGAGATGTGAAGTGCTTTCATACTCACAGCGAAGCTTCATTTCCTTATCACCCTTCACACTGAACTGAGAGACGCCCTCGATGAACTCTACAGAGACCAAACAACACCAGAGATTATTAATCCTGTAACTGACAGATGTTATTGCTGGAATGTTACGGTGATAAAGAATGCACATTGTATTAAAAGCGACTGATGAGCTCTGAGCTGATAGTAAAGAGATAATTTGATACAAATCAAGAGTGTAGAGCTGCACGATTAATCGTGAAAAGATAACGATCTTGATTCAAACACACTCGCGATCTTATTCCTAAATGACAGAGATCCGGCTCTATGTCTATTAAACCTTTGACAAGTCCGATCACAGCGAACATTCAGAGTCGTTGTCATGAATATATATATATATGAAACAGCTTATTTTCAACACACAGTAGCATTATTTCTGTGTTACAATCATTCATATTAAATCACAGAATTACTGTATAGTTCAGATATAAACAGTAGTGATCAAAACACAGTAAATCACCTTTTAAGAGTAACTTGGCACTTCAAATCAGGATTGCCAATTATATTGTTACACCAGTAGGTGGCGACAAGTGACTGTTAAAAATGTATTTATCATTGAATCATTCACTAAAGAGATTTGTTCAAAAATGCTGATTCATCCATTAATGAAACAAGTGAAGTCTTTGAGTGAGTCATTGAATCATTCACTAAAGAGATTTGTTCAAAAATGTTGATTCATCCATTGATGAAACGAGTTAAGTCTTTGAGTGAGTCATTGAATCATTCACTCAAGAGATTTGTTCAAAAATGCTGATTCATCCATTAATGAAACAAGTGAAGTCTTTGAGTGAGTCATTGAATCATTCACTCTAGAGATTTGTTCAAAAATGCTGATTCATCCATTGATGAAACGAGTTAAGTCTTTATGAGTGAGTCATTGAATCATTCACTCAAGAGATTTGTTCATAAAATGCTGATTCATCCATTGATGAAACAAATGAAGTCTTTATGAGTGAGTCATTGAATCATTCACTCAAGAGATTTGTTAAAAAATGCTGATTCATCCATTGATGAAACGAGTGAAGTCTTTATGAGTGAGTCATTGAATCATTCACTCTAGAGATTTGTTCAAAAATGCTGATTCATTGATGAAACAAGTGAAGTCTTTATGAGTGAGTCATTGAATCATTCACTCTAGAGATTTGTTCAAAAATGCTGATTCATCCATTGATGAAACGAGTGAAGTCTTTATGAGTGAGTCATTGAATCATTCACTCTAGAGATTTGTTCAAAAATGCTGATTCATTGATGAAACAAGTGAAGTCTTTATGAGTGAGTCATTGAATCATTCACTCAAGATATTCGTTCAAAAACACTGATAATGCGTCTGAATTCGCCTATTTATACTACATGTCTTTTTGTGGAGAAAAACTAGATACTTTTGAGTGTGTAGCAGAAGAGCAGACAAGCTTTGGGAGTCGGGACATACTATCACGTCAAAAAATAGTTTCTTTAACGGACGCTCTGTTGCATAGTTACACCCGTTCCTGTTACGTAAACTGGCCTGTCAATCATCTTATCACAGTCAATATCCTCCACAATTCATTTAATTTCCTACTGTAATGGAGAGAAATGTATTTGCACGTTGATCTGTCAGTCACGGCTCTTTCATGCAAAGATTCTCCTCATGTGTTTGTATAATGATAAATAATTTAAATTTGAATGGCCAAATGGATGTTTTTAAAAGTTTACATTGTTGTTGCAGATTTAATATAATGTGGATAACATCGAATAAATATGTTTTATAAGGTTACATTTTGATTATTAGTCAGTCAAACCCCTTTATCTAAACCACTCAATTTAACCGTCGGTAGCTCACATTGCCATGTTTGTAGTTTTTAACACTTATTTATTCATTTTTGTAGTTCTGAGCTCTAAAGCGCAGTGGGTTGTGGGCAATATTAGCCGTTATAGTGAGCACGGGTCCACACTTGGAAAATCTACTGGAAATAGTAGACCATCAGGGGACTTCTGGCGTACTCTCTTCAACACTATGGTTTGGGACAAGGATGGATAGTATGAACACTGGAACGAAGGGTGATGCATTCAGTAATGAAAGGAGTGAAGTCTTTATTAGTGAGTCATTGAATCATTCACTAAATCAATAAAACAAATTTTTATTTTTTTTACATTCAAATTACGACTGCAGCAATTAACATTTTGTCAGAACCTCTAGTAAATGACATGCTATTTTGTTTAGTTATATCTGTTCAGAATCATGATCCAACAAACTCGTGATGCTCAATTCATCCAGAATCGTGCAGCTCTAGATCAATGTGAAAGAATGTGAATGTTCTTGGCAAAGGACATAAAGGGCTTCTTTTCAGACTGTGATGCAACAGGTCTGAGCTACTTTAAGCTCATTTGCTGAAGTATTTCACAGTTTGAGGACAAACACACATTTTTGCGTGCAATATTCTCAGAAAAAAGACAAATTCTTCGATTCAAAATGCAATGCATTAAAATCATAACACGGCATCATGCGTTCATTCTACTAAACTTGTCATATTTCAGCGCACAATAAAAATGTATATATGCCACAACAAAAATAAAGCCTATTTTAAGAAAAATCTGGATTTCTGCGACATTTTCATGACAATATAAAATAAAATAATTCCCTAATTCGTATTATTTTGATGCAAAACTCTCAATCCTATTACCCTCGATTGTAAGTCACTTTGGATAAATGCAATCTGCTAAATGAATAAATGTATGTACTGTAAAGAGAAAAATACATTATTTAAATAATTATTAAATGTAATATGTATTTGTTGTATTGCCTTTATGCTGGTTTAAATTAAACAAAATGTGTTGCATTAATCTTCTCTTTTTACTATAATACTGTAAAGAGAATCTAGTCCAAATCACCTGTGAAAACACAGAGAATCATGTAAAATAGTTTAAATGTGTTTAGTTGTCATGGAAACATCACAATGCAAAAATAATAAAAAAATCCTAAAATTGGCTTAATGAACACAAAATAAATATTTGTTTAATTTTTTTCTGGGGTGAAATGTATGGAAGCTTGTTTCCGCCACAGAATAAAAAATAAAAAAGGTAATTGTGACTTTTTATCACGCAATTCTGACTTTATATCTCGCAATTCTGACTTTATATCTCGCAATTCTGACTTTATATCACGCAATTCTGACTTTATATCTCGCAATTCTGACTTTATATCTCGCAATTCTGACTTTATATCTCGCAATTCTGACTTTATTTCACGCAATTCTGACTTTATATCTCGCAATTCTGACTTTATTTCACACAATTCTGACTTTATATCACACAATTCTGACTTTATATCTCGCAATTCTGACTTTATATCACGCAATTCTGACTTTATATCGCGCAATTCTGACTTTATATCACGCAATTCTAACTTTATTTCACGCAATTCTGACTTTATATCTCGCAATTCTGACTTTATTTCACACAATTCTGACTTTATTATATCTCGCAATTCTGACTTTATTTCACGCAATTCTGACTTTATATCTCGCAATATCTCGCAATTCTGACTTTATATCACGCAATTCTGACTTTATAACACGCAATTCTGACTTTATAACACGCAATTCTGACTTTATAACACGCAATTCTGACTTTATAACACGCAATTCTGACTTTATAACACGCAATTCTGACTTTATAACACGCAATTCTGACTTTATAACACGCAATTCTGACTTTATTTCACGCAATTCTGACTTTATATCTCGCAATTCTGACTTTGTATCACACAATTCTGACTTTATATCTCGCAATTCTGACTTTACATCTCGCAATTCTGACTTTACATCTCGCAATTCTGACTTTATAACACGCAATTCTGACTTTAGATCTCGCAATTCTGACTTTATATCACGCAATATCTCGCAATTCTGACTTTATATCACGCAATTCTGACTTTATATCATGCAATTCTGACTTTATATCTCGCAATTCTGACTTTATATCTCGCAATTCTGACTTTATATCTCGCAATTCTGACTTTATATCTCGCAATTCCGACTTTATATCACACAATTCTGACTTTATATCTCGCAATTCTGACTTTACATCTCGCAATTCTGACTTTACATCTCGCAATTCTGACTTTATAACACGCAATTCTGACTTTAGATCTCGCAATTCTGACTTTGTATCTCGCAATTCTGACTTTATATCACGCAATATCTCGCAATTCTGACTTTATATCATGCAATTCTGACTTTATATCACGCAATTCTGACTTTATATCTCGCAATTCTGACTTTACATCTCGCAATTCTGACTTTATATCTCGCAATTCCGACTTTATATCACACAATTCTGACTTTATATCTCGCAATTCTGACTTTATATCTCGCAATTCTGACTTTATATCACACAATTCTGACTTTATATCTCGCAATTCTGACTTTATATCACGCAATTCTGACTTTATATCACGCAATTCTGACTTTATATCTCGCAATTCTGACTTTATTTCACACAATTCTGACTTTATATCACACAATTCTGACTTTATATCACGCAATTCTGACTTTATTTCACGCAATTCTGACTTTATAACACGCAATTCTGACTTTATATCTCGCAATTCTGACTTTATTTCACGCAATTTTGACTTTATATCTCGCAATTCTGACTTTATATCTCGCAATTCTGACTTTACATCTCGCAATTCTGACTTTACATCTCGCAATTCTGACTTTACATCTCGCAATTCTGACTTTATATCTCGCAATTCTATATCTCGCAATTCTGACTTTAATTCTGACTTTATATCTCGCAATTCTATATCTGGCAATTCTGACTTTATAACTCGCAATTCTGACTTTATATCTCGCAATTCTGACTTTATATCTCGCAATTCTGACTTTATATCTCGCAATTCTGACTTTACATCTCGCAATTCTGACTTTATATCTCGCAATTCTGACTTTATATCTCGCAATTCCGACTTTATATCACACAATTCTGACTTTATATCTCGCAATTCTGACTTTATATCTCGCAATTCTGACTTTATATCACACAATTCTGACTTTATATCTCGCAATTCTGACTTTATATCACGCAATTCTGACTTTATATCACGCAATTCTGACTTTATATGACAAAATTCTGACTTTATAACACGCAATTCTGACTTTATATCTCGCAATTCTGACTTTATATCTCGCAATTCTGACTTTATATCACGCAATTCTGACTTTATATCACGCAATTCTGACTTTATATCTCGCAATTCTGACTTTATATCTCGCAATTCTGACTTTATATCTCGCAATTCTGACTTTATATCACACAATTCTGACTTTATATCTCGCAATTCTGACTTTATATCACGCAATTCTGACTTTATTTCACGCAATTCTGACTTTATATATCGCAATTCTGACTTTATTTCACACAATTCTGACTTTATATCTCGCAATATCACGCAATTCTGACTTTATTTCACGCAATTCTGACTTTATATCTCGCAATATCTCGCAATTCTGACTTTATATCACGCAATTCTGACTTTATATCTCGCAATTCTGACTTTATTTCACACAATTCTGACTTTATATCTCGCAATTCTGACTTTATATCACACAATTCTGACTTTATATCTCGCAATTCTGACTTCATATCTCGCAATTCTGACTTTATATCTCACAATTCTGACTTTATATCTCGCAATTCAATATCTCGCAATTCTGACTTTATATCTCGCAATTCTATATCTGGCAATTCTGACTTTTTTAACTCGCAATTCTGACTTTATATCTCGCAATTCTGACTTTATAACTCGCAATTCTGACTTTATATCTCGCAATTCTGACTTTATATCTCGCAATTCTGACTTTACATCTCGCAATTCTGACTGTATATCTCGCAATTCAATATCTCGCAATTCTGACTTTAATTCTGACTTTATATCTCGCAATTCTGACTTTATATCACACAATTCTGACTTTATATCTCGCAATTCTGACTTTACATCTCGCAATTCTGACTTTAATTCTGACTTTATATCTCGCAATTCTATATCTGGCAATTCTGACTTTAATTCTGACTTTATATCTGGCAATTCTATATCTGGCAATTCTGACTTTATAACTCGCAATTCTGACTTTATATCACACAATTCTGACTTTATATCTCGCAATTCTGACTTTATATCTCGCAATTCTGACTTTATATCTCGCAATTCTGACTTTACATCTCGCAATTCTGACTTTACATCTCGCAATTCTGACTTTATATCTCGCAATTCTGACTTTACATCTCGCAATTCAATATCTCGCAATTCTGACTTTAATTCTGACTTTATATCTCACAATTCTATATCTGGCAATTCTGACTTTATAACTCGCAATTCTGACTTTATATCTCGCAATTCTGACTTTATATCTCGCAATTCTGACTTTATATCTCGCAATTCTGACTTTATATCTCGCAATTCTGACTTTATAAAATGGAATTCTGACTTTATATCTCGAAATTCTGACTTTATAACTCACAATTCTGACTTTATATCTCGCAATTCTGACTTTACATCTCGCAATTCTGACTTTATATCTCGCAATTCTGACTTTATATCTCGCAATTCTATATCTCGCAATTCTGACTTTAATTCTGACTTTATATCTCGCAATTCTATATCTGGCAATTCTGACTTTATAACTCGCAATATCACGCAATTCTGACTTTATATCTCGCAATTCTGACTTTATATAACGCAATTCTGACTTTATAACACGCAATTCTGACTTTATATCTCGCAATTCTGACTTTATATCTCGCAATTCTGACTTTATATCTCGCAATTCTGACTTTATATCACACAATTCTGACTTTATATCTCGCAATTCTGACTTTATATCTCGCAATTCTGACTTTATATCTCGCAATTCTGACTTTACATCTCGCAATTCTGACTTTATATCTTGCAATTCTGACTTTACATCTCGCAATTCTGACTTTATATCTCGCAATTCTGACTTTATATCTCGCAATTCAATATCTTGCAATTATGACTTTAATTCTGACTTTATATCTCGCAATTCTATATCTGGCAATTCTGACTTTATAACTCGCAATTCTGACTTTATATCTGGCAATTCTGACTTTATAACTCGCAATTCTGACTTTATATCTCGCAATTCTGACTTTACATCTCGCAATTCTGACTTTACATCTCGCAATTCTGACTTTACATCTCGCAATTCTGACTTTATATCTCGCAATTCAATATCTCGCAATTCTGACTTTAATTCTGACTTTATATCTCACAATTCTATATCTGGCAATTCTGACTTTATAACTCGCAATTCTGACTTTATATCTCGCAATTCTGACTTTATATCTCGCAATTCTGACTTTATAAAATGGAATTCTGACTTTATATCTCGAAATTCTGACTTTATATCTCGCAATTCTGACTTTACATCTCGCAATTCTGACTTTATATCTCGCAATTCTGACTTTATATCTCGCAATTCTGACTTTAATTCTGACTTTATATCTGGCAATTCTATATCTGGCAATTCTGACTTTATAACTCGCAATATCACGCAATTCTGACTTTATTTCACGCAATTCTGACTTTATATCTCGCAATTCTGACTTTATATCACGCAATTCTGACTTTATAACACGCAATTCTGACTTTATATCTCGCAATTCTGACTTTATTTCACGCAATTCTGACTTTATATCTCGCAATTCTGACTTTACATCTCGCAATTCTGACTTTACATCTCGCAATTCTGACTTTATATCTTGCAATTCTGACTTTACATCTCGCAATTCTGACTTTATATCTCGCAATTCTGACTTTATATCTCGCAATTCAATATCTCGCAATTCTGACTTTAATTCTGACTTTATATCTGGCAATTCTATATCTGGCAATTCTGACTTTATAACTCGCAATTCTGACTTTATATCTGGCAATTCTGACTTTATAACTCGCAATTCTGACTTTATATCTCGCAATTCTGACTTTATATCTCGCAATTCTGACTTTATATCTCGCAATTCTGACTTTACATCTCGCAATTCAATATCTCGCAATTCTGACTTTAATTCTGACTTTATATCTCACAATTCTATATCTTGCAATTCTGACTTTATAACTCGCAATTCTGACTTTATATCTCGCAATTCTGACTTTATATCTCGCAATTCTGACTTTATAAAATGGAATTCTGAATTTATATCTCGAAATTCTGACTTTATATCTCGCAATTCTGACTTTACATCTCGCAATTCTATATCTCGCAATTCTGACTTTAATTCTGACTTTATATCTCGCAATTCTGACTTTATAACTCGCAATTCTGACTTTAAATCTCGCAATTCTGACTTTATATCTCGCAATTCTGACTTTATAACTCACAATTCTGACTTTATATCTCGCAATTCTGACTTTATATCTCGCAATTCTATATCTCGCAATTCTGACTTTAATTCTGACTTTATATCTCGCAATTCTATATTTGGCAATTCTGACTTTATAACTCGCAATTCTGACTTTATATCTCGCAATTCTGACTTTATATCTCGCAATTCTGACTTTATAAAATGGAATTCTGAATTTATAACTCACAATTCTGACTTTATATCTCGCAATTCTGACTTTACATCTCGCAATTCTGACTTTAAATCTCGCAATTCTGACTTTACATCTCGCAATTCTATATCTCGCAATTCTGACTTTAATTCTGACTTTATATCGCAATTCTATATCTGGCAATTCTGACTTTATAACTCGCAATTCTGACTTTATATCTCGCAATTCTGACTTTATATCTCGCAATTCTGACTTTATATCTCGCAATTCTGACTTTATATCTCGCAATTCTGACTTTATAAAATGGAATTCTGACTTTATATCTCGAAATTTCTGACTTTATAACTCACAATTCTGACTTTATATCTCGCAATTCTGACTTTACATCTCGCAATTCTGACTTTACATCTCGCAATTCTGACTTTATATCTCGCAATTCTATATCTCGCAATTCTGACTTTAATTCTGACTTTATATCTCGCAATTCTATATCTGGCAATTCTGACTTTATAACTCGCAATATCACGCAATTCTGACTTTATTTCACGCAATTCTGACTTTATATCTCGCAATTCTGACTTTATAACACGCAATTCTGACTTTATATCTCGCAATTCTGACTTTATTTCACGCAATTCTGACTTTATATCTCGCAATTCTGACTTTATATCTCGCAATTCTGACTTTATATCTCGCAATTCTGACTTTATATCTTGCAATTCAATATCTCGCAATTCTGACTTTAATTCTGACTTTATATCTCGCAATTCTATATCTGGCAATTCTGACTTTATAACTCGCAATTCTGACTTTAAATCTGGCAATTCTGACTTTATAACTCGCAATTCTGACTTTATATCTCGCAATTCTGACTTTAAATCTCGCAATTCTGACTTTAAATCTCGCAATTCTGACTTTAAATCTCGCAATTCTGACTTTACATCTCGCAATTCAATATCTCGCAATTCTGACTTTAATTCTGACTTTATATCTCACAATTCTATATCTGGCAATTCTGACTTTATAACTCGCAATTCTGACTTTATATCTCGCAATTCTGACTTTATATCTCGCAATTCTGACTTTATATCTCGCAATTCTGACTTTATATCTCGCAATTCTGACTTTATAAAATGGAATTCTGAATTTATATCTCGAAATTCTGACTTTATAACTCACAATTCTGACTTTACATCTCGCAATTCTGACTTTACATCTCGCAATTCTGACTTTATATCTCGCAATTCTATATCTCGCAATTCTGACTTTAATTCTGACTTTATATCTCGCAATTCTATATTTGGCAATTCTGACTTTATAACTCGCAATTCTGACTTTATATCTCGCAATTCTGACTTTATATCTCGCAATTCTGACTTTATATCTCGCAATTCTGACTTTATATCTCGCAATTCTGACTTTATATCTCGCAATCCTTACTTTATTTCTCGCAATTCTTACTTTATGTCTCGCAATTCTGACTTTATGTCTCGCAATTCTGACTTTATGTCTCGCAATTCTGACTTTATGTCTCGCAATTCTGACTTTATATCTCGCAATTCTGACTTTATAAAATGGAATTCTGAATTTATAACTCACAATTCTGACTTTATATCTCGCAATTCTGACTTTAGATATCGCAATTCTGACTTTAAATCTGACTTTATATCTCGCAATTCTATATCTGGCAATTCTGACTTTATAAAATGGAATTCTGAATTTATAACTCACAATTCTGACTTTATATCTCGCAATTCTGACTTTACATCTCGCAATTCTGACTTTAATTCTGACTTTATATCTCGCAATTCTATATCTGGCAATTCTGACTTTATAACTCGCAATTCTGACTTTTTATCTCGCAATTCTGACTTTATATCTCGCAATTCTGACTTTATATCTCGCAATTCTGACTTTATATCTCGCAATTCTGACTTTATATCTCGCAATTCTGACTTTATATCTCGCAATTCTGACTTTATATCTCGCAATCCTTACTTTATTTCTCGCAATCCTTACTTTATTTCTCGCAATCCTTACTTTATTTCTCGCAATCCTTACTTTATGTCTCGCAATTCTGACTTTATATGTCGCAATTCTGACTTTATATCTCGCAATTCTGACTTTATATCTCGCAATTCTGACTTTATATCTCGCAATTCTGACTTTATATCTCGCAATTCTGACTTTATATCTCGCAATTCTGACTTTATATCTCGCAATTCTGACTTTATATCACGCAATTCTGACTTTATATCACGCAATTGTGAGATAAAAAGTCACAATTATCTTTTAAAATGTTTTATTCTGTGGCGGAAACAAGCTTCCATAGAAACGTGACCTGCATGTTTTCACGAGATTCATTTAACCTATGAGCAACAGGTTTCCACTTTTAAATAAACAATGCATTTAGTTTATCGTGCGATCGAATGGTTTCTCGTTTGTGTAATGGACGCCTCACCTTTG
>NC_138746.1:34950935-35008435 GCF_965113295.1 Leuciscus leuciscus
GGTTTATTCTGAGCGTTTGCGAGGCTGAAGGCCACATGCCAGCATGACACACATTATTCCACACATGGTCTTGTAAGTGGGTCATATATGCATTAGCAGGCTAAACAATTAACACCCGTTCTAAACTATCCTGTGTAAGATTTCTTGAAGATTTTTGTGAACACCAAATGTAGTTTAGCAGACTTTGTTCTAGTACTTGATTTCTTTAAGAGCGAGTCCATCAAAAACTTCACTCGAAATCAAAAGGAAGAAATACGAATTACATTAAATATTTTGCATGAATGATGAAGAAAATGAAGCCTATTCCTGGATCATTAAAATGTTTTGCATTGTGACATTATTTTCATGAAAATCAACCCCTTATGGCCCATTTTCTTATTATTTATATATCTTGGTAATGTTTGTTGTACTGCCTAAAATGTATTATTATTATTAACAAGTCATTCATTATAGTATTTTTATATTGTTAAAATGCTCAAAAGCAAAACATCCAGACCCTTTCAGAGAATTTCTGTTAAAATCAACTAAACAAAAACAAAAGAAAGAAATGTAATTTTATATACAACGCACATATTGTAGACATAGGCTATAAACTATATCACACCAGTTTGTTCTTCAGTTTTGCTCGTAGTTTAAGACAGAGAGCATGTACTACACTAACACCGTGTCCTAACCAGACGCGATGCGTCAAAATCAATCAAAACCCACAGCCAATCAGAGCAGCGTGTGGGCGGAGTCAGCCAATCAGTGCAGCGTGTGGGCGGAGTCTCGTGGCGAGTGTACGGCACCAGAGAGTAATCCTGATGGCACTCACAAGAAAATGGATAAGTAGCTACAAAATCAAATTCACAAATATTACACCATTTAAACATTATTATAATGCATAGGCTACTGAGTTACTAAAACAATCTTTGTCAAAGAATACACTTGTTTGTTCACATTTTGAACGTTCTTGTTTCCATTTGTTTAATTTCAAGATCTGAGGTGAATTATCCATTGTTGCTTTTACAGCCACAAAGCTGGAGCACTAAATGATATTCAAAGTCACATTACACGCTTTTATCATTAAATAAAGCACATAAACAGCACCTGAGATTATCATCGCCACACTTTGTTTGTTGCTCCAGCGCGACGTCACAGAAAAATAGAAACTGTTTCTGAAATAGAATCGTGGCGTGTCGCCGTCGCGGCTGGTTAGGACACACACTCTCATTAACATGAAGAAGAGGCTTTTATCGCGCGTCGCGTGTCTCCGTCGCGGCTGGTTAGGACACACACTCTCATTAACATGGAGAAGAGGCTTTTATCGCGCGTCGCGTGTCTCCGTCGCGGCTGGTTAGGACACACACTCTCATTAACATGAAGAAGAGGCTTTTATCGCGCGTCGCGTGTCTCCGTCGCGGCTGGTTAGGACACACACTCTCATTAACATGGAGAAGAGGCTTTTATCGCGCGTCGCGTGTCTCCGTCGCGGCTGGTTAGGACACACACTCTCATTAACATGAAGAAGAGGCTTTTATCGCGCGTCGCGTGTCTCCGTCGCAGCTGGTTAGGACACACACTCTCATTAACATGAAGAAGAGGCTTTTATCGCGCGTCGCGTGTCGCCGTCGCGGCTGGTTAGGACACACACTCTCATTAACATGGAGAAGAGGCTTTTATCGCGCGTCGCGTGTCGCCGTCGCGGCTGGTTAGGACACACACTCTCATTAACATGGAGAAGAGGCTTTTATCGCGCGTCGCGTGTCGCCGTCGCGGCTGGTTAGGACACACACTCTCATTAACATGAAGAAGAGGCTTTTATCGTGCGTCGCGTGTCGCCGTCGCGGCTGGTTAGGACACACACTCTCATTAACATGAAGAAGAGGCTTTTATCGTGCGTCGCGTGTCACCGTCACGGCTGGTTAGGACACACACTCTCATTAACATGAAGAAGAGGCTTTTATCGCGTGTCGCCGTCGCGGCTGGTTAGGACACACACTCTCATTAACATGAAGAAGAGGCTTTTATCGCGCGTTGCGTGTCACCGTCACGGCTGGTTAGGACACACACTCTCATTAACATGAAGAAGAGGCTTTTATCGCGCGTTGCGTGTCGCCGTCGCGGCTGGTTAGGACACACACTCTCATTAACATGAAGAAGAGGCTTTTATCGCGCGTTGCGTGTCGCCGTCGCGGCTGGATAGGACACACACTCTCATTAACATGAAGAAGAGGCTTTTATCGCGCGTCGCGTGTCGCCGTCGCGGCTGGTTAGGACACACACTCTCATTAACATGAAGAAGAGGCTTTTATCATGCGTCGCGTGTCGCCGTCGCGGCTGGATAGGACACACACTCTCATTAACATGAAGAAGAGGCTTTTATCGCGCGTTGCGTGTTGCGTGTCGCCGTCGCGGCTGGTTAGGACACACACTCTCATTAACATGAAGAAGAGGCTTTTATCGTGCGTCGCGTGTCTCCGTCGCGGCTGGTTAGGACACACACTCTCATTAACATGAAGAAGAGGCTTTTATCGCGCGTTGCGTGTCGCCGTCGCGGCTGGATAGGACACACACTCTCATTAACATGAAGAAGAGGCTTTTATCGCGCGTCGCGTGTCGCCGTCGCGGCTGGTTAGGACACACACTCTCATTAACATGAAGAAGAGGCTTTTATCGCGCGTCGCGTGTCGCCGTCGCGGCTGGTTAGGACACACACTCTCATTAACATGAAGAAGAGGCTTTTATCGCGCGTCGCGTGTCGCCGTCGCGGCTGGTTAGGACACACACTCTCATTAACATGAAGAAGAGGCTTTTATCGCGCGTCGCGTGTCACCGTCACGGCTGGTTAGGACACACACTCTCATTAACATGAAGAAGAGGCTTTTATCGCGCGTCGCGTGTCGCCGTCGCGGCTGGTTAGGACACACACTCTCATTAACATGAAGAAGAGGCTTTTATCGTGCGTCGCGTGTCGCCGTCGCGGCTGGTTAGGACACACACTCTCATTAACATGAAGAAGAGGCTTTTATCGCGCGTCGCGTGTCGCCGTCGCGGCTGGTTAGGACACACACTCTCATTAACATGAAGAAGAGGCTTTTATCGCGCGTCGCGTGTCGCCGTCGCGGCTGGTTAGGACACACACTCTCATTAACATGAAGAAGAGGCTTTTATCGCGCGTCGCCGTCGCGGCTGGTTAGGACACACACTCTCATTAACCAGGGTATCTGCACAATTTTTTAAGTCAAATTTAAGGTTTTTTAAAACCTTTTTAAGACCCGAAGAAATCAAAATTAATACCGTACATGAGGGGTGTGCAATATTGACAAAAATATGTCTATATATTTTCAAAGTTTTATTGATAATAATTAGATGATATTTTACTGATTGTGTTTTTGTACTGGTACCCTGGCTGGTTTAGGCCTGTTGTTGACAGCTGACCCACGAAGATATTCATATTTTTTATATTCTATGCAGTGGTCAGTTCACAGTAGAGACCGAAAGTAAAAATTGTATTAAGGGGCAATATTTGCCACCTTAAATTGATTTCCAGGGGCATTTTCCCCTATATATGGACATTGTTTCTAAACGTATTTAGAGGTATGCATCACCTTTTATGGCAAATTCTAACATTCAAATATATTAAATATATATTCAATATATAAATATATATTCAATAATATATTCAAAATTATATTAGAATAACACAGTACCAATGTCAAAATAAATCATTCAATTAAAATCCATCCTTGCAGTGCAGAGGTGACACAGAAGTGGCATCAAAACAAAGCTATTCAATATTTAAATATGAAATGATTTATAATTTTAACATTTTAATTAAAGGATACTTTAAATATGAAACTAAAACCACCAGTAGGTGGCGGCAAGTCACTATCTTAATAACCGAGTTGTTGGAGTCATTTATTCAACCGATTTGTTCAAACTGCTGATTCATTCCAAAAAACAAGTGATTGTTCATTGAATCGTTAAAATGATTCGTTCAAAACGTGGATTTCAGTAAAAAAAATAAAAATTAAAAATCATCGCTGTCTGTTGGACCACGGCTTCATTATGAAATTCTCGTCGGCGATATAAAGTGAAAATTGACAATATTGTGTCCAAAAAGTAACTCACAATGTTAACTTTATTTTTAATTTAACTGTTGTATAAAATAAATAGCACATTTGCAATTATGCACAGGAAAACGTCACTCTTGCTCGTTTGATATTCTAATATAACAACATTATATGATATAAATATAAGACAAAAACTCATTTGGGCACATCTATAACTGCACTGACACATCACACAGTGAAAGCAAGCATGAGAGACAAACGCGATGTCAGCTCGCACTCGCAGTGCCTCGTACATAGTTAAAACAATGATTACAATATCATCATAGTTCATATTCATAGACAACATCGCACACTCCTAAGCACATAAAGACTGAACTTACAACTGAACTGACATTTACTCGTGTTCTTCTCTCCTCTGGCGTGCAGGAGACAGACGCAGGCTAATATACTGCCGTAAGTGACGCCAATTGTCACGTGAACAAGTAAATCCACCAAGATAGATTAAAAAAAATAATACGTAGGCCTATGCTAATTAGATAGTTTTAATTTCGAAAGCATTTAGATAAGTATAAGTCAAAGTGTCATCTAAAATTTAAGACCTTTCATAAGTAAAAATAAGACATAAAAAAAAAAAAGATTTTTAAGACTTTTTATGGCCTTAAATTTGAAAAATCTAATTTAAGACCTTTTAAGACTTTTTAAGGATCCGCGGAGACCCTGATTAACATGGAGAAGAGGCTTTTATCGCGCGTCGCGTGTCGTTAGGACACGGTGTAAGTCGAGCCCAACAGCTCATTATTGGCATGAGGTATCTTCAATATGGCACACAAATGGTTCATCTCAGCCCAGTTTAACTAGAGCGTGACTGTAGACTGTCCTCCTCTTCACACGTGCTCAACATTCAGAGGGAAGCAGAACTAATTAAAACAAAGTTTCAGAGCTAAAAATAAGCCTAAGCAGCGTCTCTGGAGACGAGCTTGACTTGACATCCTTTTCACCGCCACCAATTCATCACATTTTTAGAGAACCAGCAAGAGAACTTAATATATCGAAATTGATGAAAACATTTTTTTTTGAAATATTTCAACTTAATATAGGGCTTTATAAAATGTCAAATGTTTCAAAGCAGCTTCACAGTAATGAGCTGTACAATAACAGACGATGCAAACTTCAGCAAATCTGAGACAAATTAAATTCAAATTCAAAGCTCTAGAAAGGCAAAAGTGTCATTATTCAGATCAGTTCAGTTCAGTTCAATGACTGTCTTGCAAAGTTAGTGTCATTATCCAGTTAATTTTGTATGTAAATTAGGTATAAACTTAATGGTACTTACAATGCGAGCACATTTCCAAGGGATAACTTGCCTCATTTCCCTACAAAAGAAGAAAACAGAAGATTATCAACTTATTTTGTTGAAATTATTACACATCACCTTTACACACACACACACACACACACACACACACCTAAACACACAGTGCGAGTTGAAGATCAATAGGAACGTGTCAGTGTCATATTCTATTGATCAAAAACACTATGAAATTTGGGTAACGTACTTAATTTCACAAAGAGTCAATTAAACCAGGGGAATTATTTGAGAAGCTTTGAAATTGAAAGTACAAAGTAAAAACAAACAAACAAACAAAACTCTGAACTATAGGCATAGGTCATATATTTTTATACTCATGTATCAAAAAGATACATTTTGTGACTTTCTTTCTTTTTTCTGGCAATGTAAATGAATCATTTTTTTAAACAATTTTATTAATTTGTTGCTAATTAGCATGTAGTTACACTGGAAGTGAGCAGCGCATCACAACGAGACCAAATTAAACAAGACCAACCTGTTTCCTTTAATAATGCTGGATTAAACTTTTCAGAATACATTTATCCTATATAATGACCTTTCTATAGCTTTTAAAACAATACTTCTGAAGAACCTGTTCATTAGTGTTACTGTGACACTGAATTCTTCTCTTTCATTTGATACAAACCAAAAGCTAGGAGATGAAATACTAAACACTCCCCTGTCTGTATCTCCATCTGCTTTGTTTTATTATTTATAAAGTCTCATTCAGTTCAATGGTTTCTGTATCTGTCACAGCAGTGAAGGACAGATGAGAGCTTGGCCTGTCCGTTATCAGCGCATTCTGGCTTTAGACTTATTCTTACTCTGTAATAAATGTCAAAGGGTCAAACAACACTTTATTTAACTCATAATCTCCACTGCAGCATCAGCTCTTTTCTCTCAGTGTCTGAAACGCTTCGTTCGAAGATTCAGTCTCTCTAAGCCCCGCCTCTCTGAGTTGCTCTGCTCTGATTGGTCAGAAAGCAAACGCTCATTATCCTATCTGAATCTCAGCTCTTGATATACAGTGATACGAACAGTAACGATGGCGTGGGTTTTACCGTATCAATCTCAGAAAACAGCGTCTTCTCGACACGAACAACACGAACCAAACTCTTCCAGTCTCAGATACACTACATGTACAGTGTTGAAATCTTTTATTACTGTCACTTTTGATCAATTTAATGCATATTTGATGAATACAATATTAATCTCTCTCTTTTTTTAAAATCTTACCACAGATGTTTAAGTGTCAAAGTTTCCAGAAAAATCTTCAGCAGCGCAACTGTTTTCAACACTGATAATAATCATAAATGTTGTTTCTTAATCATTAAATCATGCAGCATTGGTGAGCAGAGACTCTTTAAATTATTATAATAATTTTTTTTAACCCTTTCAGGCCTGAATTCTTGTTTTCACAAACAGCAACAGTTTCACCATTAGCACTCTGTGACAGAACGTGTCGAAGTCTCTCGGCTCGATGTTACGCAGCATCAGCGTGGGGTTTGTGGAGCGAACCATCAGATCTGCTGCTGATCGCTGTATAGACTATTCTGTATATATACACACACACACACACACACACACATCTATAGCTGCCCACTCATGACAGAGACGCTGTTATCTGCCTCCGCTGGGACTAGGACTTTCCTGTTAGGAAAAGCTAACGTTGAGCTGGATATCAGAAACAAAATAAGATAAAATTTGTATCTTGATACTAACCCTTGGTTTGTATCATACAAATGAAATATAAGTAAAGATTTTAAAGGGAGAAAAGTATAGACATCATCAGGCCCATTTATAAAGACCATAAGCATGAAAGTCTTGCGGTAGTTTCAGGCTCTACTAGAACAGGTTTTCCTGCTTGAATGTTGATTATTCTCCTCATTTTCTCCATTGTTGCAGCTCCTCTCTTCCCAGTCTGTCAGTAACGCTCTGTTTACTTCCTGTCTCTATGAAGCCCCTCCTTCTGAAAATCACACTGTGCTCTGATTGGTCGGCTGGAGCAGTGTGTTGTGATTGGTCAAGATCTTCCAATGTGTTTGGGAAATGTCCCGCCCCTTACCATAACACACTACTAACTAACTCAACCAGGCCCCGCCCCTTTATTCTGCATATTAATTATTATAATGAGGAATATTGTGACGTTCGTTCCCGGAAGAAACTCAAGATACAATGGAGGCGTTTCAGGAGTTCAGAAACACTGACACTGATATAGAGAAGAACTGGAGCTTTTTCACTCTCAAACAGCAACAGTACACACTAAACACAGATGAACATAAGAAAAACATAGGCTGATAGGTCTCCTCTTTAAGGCTATATATACACATTTCTTGATTAATATCAATGTTAAAAACAGTTGTGTTGCTTCATATCTCTGCAGAAACCGTGATTTTATTTCAGGATTCTTTGATGAATAGCAAAGTACAAAAGAACAGCATTCTTTGTAACTGGATATTCTGGTGGAAACATCAGTTTACTCTCCAGTCATTTACTGCACTTAAACTCCGCCCCTGCAGGCTCACACTCATCTGCATACAGTGCCACGCCCACATCTCATCATCCAATCAGCAACCGATGCACAGAATCAAGTCCCGCCCAACACCATTACACTCAGATGTACAACACACAGAAGAACAGATCTGAGCTACTTCTGTTTCACTGTGACTTTAATGCTGAATAAAAGTATTCATTTATTTAAAAATGTAAGTTACTTACATTTAATCTATGTACAAACTGTTTTAAAAATGTATGATCATTTCAGACATTTATGGACACATTTATGACACTCATGAGTTTGCTTGCAGCTGCTGATCCAGAGTCAGTGTTTCTCATCCTACTAATAGTTTAGGTTTGAATAATGATTTTAATACTGAAATGCTGGTGTTGTGAAAGGTCCATGGCGAACTCGTATGAAGCGGCCTGGATCTGTTTCTACACAGTAGATTGAACCCTCCTCTTATTAAGACTGAGTGAAATGTCCTAAAACACATCATTATCATGCTAATCTCCGTTATGTGGAATTGCTGTCACTCCAAACAAGTCTTTTTGGTTGAATATATAAAACGCACATAAAATACAAGCCAAATTAATGCATGTCACTGGACTAAGGAATAATTCATCCATGCATATTTAATTTAGTCATTTTTGAGATCATAACATGTAATCAAGATGTTAAATGGTATATGTTGTTGTTGTTGTTGTTTTTTTTGCATTTTAACCCAAACGTAAAAAACATTATGAGAATAATTAGAATTGGGGGTAATTTTTGGTTGTCAAAAGTAAATGTAATAAATTTTCTTCTGTTTAAAATACTATTTCTGGTCTTGATTTCGGGGGGTGAGATTTGATCATGTTTTTGTCCCTTAGCACTATTTCAGCCATTTTAGGCTTAATTAAAACTCATAATCCTTCTGCAATCAGAAGACATTTGCCTTATTTATTGATCACACAGCATTTACACTGATTCTGCATTACACTTGGTGGTTTTTGTCTTGTAACGTCCTCTGAGATGCACAGATTAGATGAAGCCGCAGCACAAAAACATGAAACCGAATGTGAAAATCAGATGCAATATACATACAGTATGCAAATGCCAAACGGCATCTGAAGTGTTTCTGAAGAGTTGGACTTGGTTATTAATACCAGATCCTCCGAGTCCAAACATGAATTAGAGCGATGACAATTCACAGCAGACCTACTATCCATGCTGATGAGAACAAATGATGCCTTGCAGCTCGAAAAAAGAGAAAACAGGGAGTTTTAAATGAATTCCTGAATCATTAGTGGGCTCTTGTGAGATGTAAATGAACTCTTTAGTGGGCTGAACATTGTCTGGGAAGCCTGAGAGGCAAACACTCAGTGCAGATCATAAATAATGCATTCAGCATTCAGAGTCAATTAGACCGCACACACACACACACACACACACACACACACACACACACACACACACACACACACACACACACACACACGCACTGCACAATGAACATCCGGCACAGCAAAACAACACCAAATACAAACAAAACTCAATAACAAGGTGGAAATAAATAGACAGAATGACATGTTTCGTGGCTGTAGACGCTACTTATAGCGGATCATAATTATAACCGTCCGTTTTTGCCGGTGCCGACAATCTGCGAGCAATATCTGGACCAGGAGGACTTTGTTGTACAGCCTTTCATTTATGCTGATTTAAATGGGAAGAAATAGTTAACCATCTGAACTCGTACAATGATGTACATTTAAGGGGAAAATCTATAAAAAAAAATAAAAATAAAAAAAAAATTATATATCTTTAAATATATCTTAATTTTCTAGTATATACACTGTAATATCCTGTAATATTATCGTTATATACATTCATTGTGTGTTTAACTGAACACATAACTAGAGCTGTCATGATTATGACATTTGACTGACGATTAATTGACTAAGAAAACAATTGCGATAATTCGATTGATTGTTTTTAATTTGAGGGCTTTTTGTCATACATTTCTTTGTGTGCATCGATCATTAAATAATTGTCGAAAATTCTTGTGATTAATTCAATCCTTTGTAAGTTGTCACTTTGCAGTATAACACCTTTAATAACTGAAGTTATCAAATAATTAATAACTGAAACAATCTCATTCACAACAAACTGGCCAATCACAGAAAAGGCCATAATATATGCGTTTGGCTGGAATGTGCGCGTTAAAGCGTTGAATGCACAGGCGGTTACAGTCACTTTAATCACTCTTCTAAATGAATGTGTTGCTTTAGAAACTTGTACTGCACTGCGACTTGTGTTAATAAAACGCTACATTATATTGCTCAGGAACGAGGAGGAAAGGTTGCTGTTTTTGAAGTGATTAAACTCACAGCTTCATTGCTAGTAGAGATGCTGCATTAAAACAATTCACACACTAGGGGTGTGAACCAACACTGGTCTCACGGTTCGGTTCGATTACGATTATCATGTCATCGATTCAGTTCAATTCAATATCACGATGCAATTTGTTTGAAAGAAATGTTCATTTAAAAGCAGCGCTCATTAATCAGTGTATTATGTTACCATTAAAACCCTTTCGCACGTACGATCACACCGGTGTGATCAGTCTAAGCTGGTCCCTGGAGCGTACGATCACACCGGTGTGATTAGAACGGTCAGTGCATGACGTGATCAACTGCTAAATTCAAATGTGCTTTCGCGCGTTGGCTGGCGCTGAGCCAGAGACAGGCGCGCTCAGAGCTGTCATATATCACAACTTTTCAGTGTTTTCAACCACATAATGTTTATTTTAGGTTCCAGACATATAAGTACTTAAAAAACAATACATTACAGTTCGTAAAATACACACTGATGTCAAAGGAAGAGGCAATAATAATCCTTTCCATTATAATTCGTTTTATTCATATCAGATACACATTGTGTAAGTAACTTTAAAGTTTACTCTATTCTTCTCCCAGTTGATCTGCCACTTACTTGTATGTATTTCGGGAGAAGTGGATGAATTAACGTGTTGTAAATCCAACAGATCCGATTCTCTGAACTGCGCGTCTGCGGCACAAACTAAGATGGCGGCGCCCATCGCGAATACAGCTGAACTAACGCGATCGTTATAAATGTGTTTAAACAACAAAACACTTCCACTTGCATATATTTGACAACCGGAATATCAGATATTTCATGCCATATCTAACAAATTTGTGAATATTTTGAATAAAAAAGGAAAAATGACATAAAAGCAGATCATCATTCATTCAGCTCTGTTGTTGCTGCGGTGTGTCACGTGACAATCAATGACGCGTCACCACGGAAACCATAAAGTGACACATTCTAAAAAACGGTCGCCTTGAAAAACTCACGCTGGGGGGTCAGTCAGAATATTTTAAACTTACGTGTGAAAGGGTTAAGGATGCGCGCATCAACCGTCGCCGAGTCCGCTGTTGAAGGTGACGATCATCCATTTATAATCACGCGTAATAGGGGTGTGCGATATGACGATTTTTTATCGTGGACGATTAAAATGTCTCCACGATCTGCTTTTGAAGAAATATCGTAGTATCGCGCATTCTCAGTTGCTGTTCTGGCGCCTCTGTCCCAACATACTGAACAACGCGACGTATATTCACATAAAATGTTAACGCAGCGGAACGGGACACTACAGTTCACAAAAGTTCATAATTTGCATGTGCTTTAATGCCTTGTCGGTTAAACATTTAATTCGCGTGCTGATGCGCTGTTCTAACGTGTGCGTTTCTCAGCGCGTACATGTGAAGCTCACATGCACTAAAAGCCTGTCTACCAGCGCCTTGATACTGGACTAAGTTATCTTTCGAGTCTTGTTGTGCTAATACTGTCAAATACACACAAGGTTTACATAAACAAAGTCGGTGAAGTCTAAAGTGAAAGCAAACTTGAGAAAATTGAGAGAAAATCTGCTTGTCAAATGCGTGTATAAAAGACGCGTCGAGTGCAGCTCTTAAAGAGACAGTAGTAATAGTAAACAAGCTGCCGTTTGTCCTTAAAGGGATAGTTCACCCAAAAATAAAAGTCATTATTTACGCACTATAATGTTGTTCCAAGCCTGTATTAATTTCCTTCTAATATTTTCTAATATTAATATTTTGAAGAATGTGGCTATACAAACAGTACCTGGTCCCCATTGACTTCCATAGGAGAAAAATATACTATGGAAGTCACATTCTTCCAAATAACTTTTATTTTCAACAGAAGAAAAACTTATTCGAGTTTAAAACAACTTGAGAGAGTAAATTATGACAATTTGAATTTTTAGGAGAACTATCCCTTTATTGTTAATAAAACAACAAAATGCAAAAAGAAAATCACTCACTGCTCTTGACTGACAACTTTAATAGTAGCTTTAATAAGTATCAATTTATAATTTATACAGTGAAGTCTATGTTTTGTTTTATTTTCATATTTGTTCATTTAATTACTTTCTTCAATGCTACCGTTAAATACATCTACTGTAGCTGAAAACAAAGCACTGTTTATTTAATTTGTATATTAAGTTGTGTGTGTATTGTAATGTGTATCTTTGATCTTAATATTTAATAACAAAGAAAATAATGACAAATATTTTATATCTTCGCCCCGTCTGCCATTCTTTTTTATTTTATATTTTGTTACCTAAGGCTTTGTTTTTAAAATATGGACATTAGTTTGGCTGTAATGCTGTCACAAAATAGTAAAAGCTACATAAAAAAGAATCGTGATAAAATCGTTAATCGTGATTTTCCTGAAAAAAACCGTGATATGATATTTTTACCATATCGCCCACCCCTAACGCGTAATAACACAGAATAATTGTAATGTGACCATCGGGTGCGGTCGGATACTTAAATCAGAGAAAGTTATTGGGCGGGTGGATGATTTATTTTTGGATGCGGATTCGGGTGACGTTGGAGCTCATCCGGCAGTCAGACTCTGCAGGCGCTAACAGCTCGGGGTGAAAACGGCTTAAGCCTGGTTCACACGGGACGATTTTAAAATTGTCGGCCGATTTTCCAAACCTGAGAGACCCCACACACGACGATTAAAAAATCACGGGTCTAACAGTTTTGGTCGTACAGTGTGTGGTGCGCAGCCACACGGCAAAATCAACACATCACACACGAACCGATTTGACTCTCGAGCATTCCCAGGTCAGACGGGAAATCTCGCGAAATCCCTCGAGATCAAACGTGACTTCAGAGTAAACAATCATGGCGGACGAAGAGGATGCAGTGGCAATAGTTGTAGTTTGTTTTTAACCGAGAAAAAAAAAAAAAACGTTATCAAAAGAAAAGGTGATGGTCAAAGAAGTGGAGACAACGCGAGCTGCCGCCGGCTGTTTTGATTTTATTTCCCGGTGCTTCCTCGCCGCCTCGTCACCTCGCTTTCTGATTGGCTACACGCCACAGTCCACGTGCTCGTTTGTCCCCGGGGGACACCACACACGAGGAGAAATCGGGCCAAAAAAATCCAACATGTTGGATATCCCCGATTTGAGATCGGAGCGGTCCCGACGTCCTTCCGAGTCTTAACACACCACACACGGCAGGAATATCTGATCAGATTATTTTACGATAATCGGAGCATCCTTAAGATTGTCGGAAGGGGTGAATCGGGGCTAAAATCGGCCTAATTATCCTGCCGTGTGAACCAGGCTTAACATGGTTTATCAAGTTAGTGGTATTACCTCCTGCATATTCTATTAGTGCGTGACATGAGCGTACACAGCGCGTGTCTTCTGCAGGTCGTGCTTACCAGGTTGTTCATCAAAGCCGAAATGTGCCCAGATGTTGGCTTTTAAAGTAGTTGGAGCATTTTTTATTTTCTCGCCTCCCTCTGCCACTGTATGCTACCGCGACAAAGCACGTACACGACAAATGACGTCAGAAAAGCGTCAGTACATTATAATCGGTTATGGTCTATCACTGAACCGATACCGAATCGTCCTCGTCTGCATCGCGATGCATCGTAGAAACGATTAAATTCGACACCCCCATCACACACGCACAATCTCTGAACCAGAATGTGTTTATATGCTGTAGCGTTCCCACTAGTTTCTACCGTTAAGAGACCGTTCAGGCGTTCACACACTGCGCTGTCGTCTTCGTTCGCCCGCGTGAGGGGAATCGCTTTAGCTTCACACTGGCTGCATCCGAAATCACATTCTTCCCAACTATATAGTAGGCAGAAAACAGTGTGTGACAAAAAAGTCAATTCACAGTCCTTATAAAAGAGTAGACAAAAGTACCCGGATGATGATCTTCTTCTGGAGAGATTCTCTAGTGCGTGTATGACGGACACTTCCCTGTCCCATGAGGCCCCGGGAGAGGGGTTATGAATGACTACACACTCAATTCACATTTCTTTGTATAGCGCTTTTCACAATACATATCATTTCAAAGCAGCTTTAAAATGCATGTGTCCACATTAGGGGTGTTGCAAATCAATATTTTGTGTACAGTTATTTAATTATACCATCCAGTATCATGGACTCGCTCTCTCTCGTTTCATACAAACGCAGCGGCGGCCATTTTGTGACTATTGTTTTGTACACTGTTGAATTACGAAATACAAACAGGTACGATTTTAAAACAGTTTAATCTGAAATCAATATCTCTTACCGCCATCATTATTTATGTGGTGAAATGCTGTGTAATAAGTGTTACGACTGTAAACCGTATCTCTTAAATGTCCGTCTAGTTTGATCTTGCCGCTGAAACTGCTCTCTCCGCGGACGCTTTGAGTTTAAAGACCTAATAAAATATTTCAACTCAGATTAATATTTCGTGTCTAATTATTTACTTATGTGGCAAGTGTCCGCGTAATAAGTAAGGGATAATGTACATCCAGCCAGTTGTTATCTCAGAATAAACCCCCTTTGTGTGTGTGTGTGTGTGTGTGTGTGTGTGTGTGTGTGTGTGTGTGTGTGTGTGTGTGTGTGTGTGTGTGTGTGTGTGTGGTGTGTGGTGTGTGTGTGTGTGGTGTGGTGTGTGGGGTGTGTGTGGGGTGTGTGTGGGGTGTGTGTGTGTGTGTGTGTGTGTGTGTGTGTGTGATCTCAGAATAGCCCCCTTCATGGCTGATGAAGACCTGATCCTGATCACCCTGTCAGGGTTTATTCTGAGATAACAACCGGCTGGATGTACATTATCTCTTACTTGTGGTATTGGTGCAGTCATACTTTATAGAACATACTTTTATTAGATTTTTAATGACATTCTTTTATTACACACCCATAACAGTATAAAACTGCAGAGCCGCGGGACTGATGAAAGCTGAAAAACGGTTAAAAATGTCCATCTAGCAAATATTTACATATAGATAAACTATTAAACACAGCGTAGAGCTTACGGTAAACAGCGTGGAGTAATCACGTCATCTCCATAAGAGCTGTGTATGAACATGTGTATGAACATACCGGTAATCTCTAACAGTATCACTCCACTCATACTGGTATTTCTGAAAAGGTCCTGTTCACACATGATCTCTTAAAGTCCCCCTGTGGTGAAAATCCAGCTTTTAATGTTGTTTATGTGTCTATGTGGTGTTTTTAATCTGCTTTAAGACAAACCATGTGTAAATTCATAAGTCGACACCATTGCTGAGTATTTTCTCCTTAAAACTGCAGTGAACCAAAGACAGTCTCAAAAACACGCTTTGAAATCTACCTTGTAACCAATCAGATCAACGTGTGATCGTCAACCAGTGGATCTCTGAGCTGAGTGAGTGAGTGGAGGCGGGGCTCATTCGCATATTCATAGAACCGCGTATACTAAATGAAGCAAGGGTGTCGAGTTACATTCAAGATATTTTAAGGCGTGAAGAAATTCAATCATTTTGGTGATCAAAGATGAGTTTTAAGGGATACAGTTATTGACTACAGGAGAACTTTAAATGCTGTGTGTGTTAAACAGGCTTAGGCCTATGTCTTTTTGTCTGTCTCCCCATTGTGCCTTTTTAAAGAGCACAATAATCACGGTTACATTAAATAACTGTGATCAGAAGGCTATTTAATAATCGAGACAGGCCAGCTAACCATATAGCCTATCATATCTGTACATCACTTCATTGATACGCTCATCTCTGACTGATAACAGAAATTATTTCTGTGAAGCTGCTTTGAAACAAATCATATTGTGAAAAGCGCAATACAAATAAACTTGAGCTGAACTGAATGGTTTCGGTAAGATTCTCCCAGATTCATAAGGCTTGAAGTACACTAGATTCTGATATTCACGAAACACCGGCTAAAGATTATTATGTTCTACTAAAAGTAAAATTGCAAGCATGAGTAATAAAGGGGAGAGAACCAATATGATTATTCTTCATTCTCCGTCATGATGCCCACAATAAATGACTAATGATCATAAACAGCAGATAGCAGGCCTCCGCTTGAGCAATGCTGGTGTGTGTGTGTGTGTGTGTGTGTGTGTGTGTGTGTGTGTGTGTGTGTGTGTGTGTGTGTGTGTGTGTGTGTGTGTGAGATAACTGGAGAAAGCTATCCGCTAGCATTCCTATTGATCTAAACTCCACGCAGGAACAATACAAACTGTGATGGATCACTTTACATGTCAGACAGACGCTCGAGAAATGATGAACTGTAAATGCTGGTCCGCTTCAGGGCGATTCCTGACAGAATAAACTGTGTTATACACCAGACCATAAACACCTTATGATGCACTGAAAGTCTTTTCAGCCCTTGCTCGAAAGCATGGTTACACTTTACTACACTTACTTACCAGTAATAACAGTAAATGATGTATAACTACAAGTAACTAACCTTAAACCAAAACCTAACCATAACTCTATAGTAAGTACATGTTCAATATTACAATGTAATCATGTCACCTTAAAATAAAGTGTAACCAGGATTTGTTCATTTGATTAGAGATTAATTAGGCTAAATTGTTAATGTTTAATGCCTTGGTGTTATTACAACCTTTTGATAATGCATTTGTAATAAATTAAAAATTTACCTATATCTATATATAAAATTATTAAAGTTTTATAAATTCAACTAATTAGACATGGATTTTGGTCCTAAATATATTTTTTTCTGTTTAAACTTTTAATAAATTGTTGTATATGTATCATGATTTCAATTCATAAGAACATGTTTTTTTCATAACTATACTTTAATTTAAGCATTAAAATGTAATCCAGACATTTGTTTAAATAAATCTGGGGAAAAAATAAAACAGAATTTGTGAAAAATAAAACGAATTTCAAAGGGAAATATGAAGGGAGAAGAATATTTGTATGCGTTTCGGTCGTACATTTACAACAGCGTTTCGAAAACACAAACTTCTGAATACAGGATCCAAAGTGCAAGTTTGTGAAAACAATACGGCTTTTGTCTCCATATTAACTGTAAAAACCGCAGACGTCATGCGTGTCACGTGTTCAGTCGACAGGTTTCTTCACAGTGACATCATCTCCTGGATGGCAGCAGAATACAGCGTTTTTAGTGCTTTTCACATTTTGACAACGTTGTCGTCTCTACACAAAAAGTGCAAAGGAAAAACGTTTCCATTTTTAGTACATCGTTGTCGTGTAAACGTACCCCAAACCTCAGCGTAAGTGTCTTAGTATCAGCACCGTGCAAAGGTTCTAGATCAAACATATGAAGAGCTGCACGACACACTGTTATGTGAGGAAAAGAGCCACAGAAAGCCATTCATGCAGAAGAAGGTGTAGCACCTGACATTATATAGTTATAGTATATCTAAAGTAAGAAGTATAGCCTAGTGCTTCTCTAGCTGAAGTATCATCACCAAAAACCTACATTTCTGCACCGAAATTCAAAGTGAAATGTGTGGCCACACTTTAAAAAGCCTGTACGCACCAACTACAGTGATGTCATCAACATGCTTTGGTCTGGCGCCTGGGGAAAGGAGACTGGAATTAAGTTCCAGTGCATCGAAATATCAAGCAATGCAATATTCATAATATCGTCAATGAAAGAATGAGTCAAAGGTCTGGATTATTGTGTGAGGCGCTGAATATTCAACTTAATAAAGATTGATATTTAGTTTCTTTTTCCAAAATGTCACAACACAAGCTCAAAGTTTCAGGGTCGCCGTTTGACCTCAAGTTGACAGAAGTGCGTTAGACATGACACTAGTTTGACTTGGTCACAAGACTCTTCCAGAAAGAGACAGACTATGGCGTACGGTTTTATTAAAATGCCGAACCCTGAGTGACCAGAGGCCTCATTAATGAGCGTTGCGTCGCACAACACCGGCCCTGAGAGAGGCGGACGCCACGTCACACGCATGAGATGGGATTTATAAAAACAAACTTGATGGGAAAATTTGTGTACGCAAACTCTGACCCATTCGTACGAACGTTCTGGAGACGGAGCACTCTGGCGACACCGACTGACGGATGATGAAGGAAAACCACTTTAAATCCTCATTATGAGTCCTAATCATAAATACAGTGTATGATCACAATAACAGTTCACATACATAAAAGAATGATTTAAACTATGCTTTAGGCTACATCTGATATACACATTTAGATTAAATATGCCATTCTCATTAATGGAGTAAAACACTTAAATTACATGAAATCATTACCAAGAACTTACAACATTTAGGCCTATTATATTATAATAAATATAAATATTTGTAGTGGATGCGATGCTTTTGAACTTGTTTCCTGTGGAATGTTGTGTTATAATGTTTTAACTACAGTGAGGATTGCTGAGCGCATGATACGGTCTGAGGAAATATTTTCGTGCAAATATTGATCAATAATGCACAATAAGGCCTATCAGTTTCCATTCATCTGGCCAGTGGAAAAGACTGAGAAAAACTTTCTCGGAAATGTATTTTATACTATTTTGATTTATTATTTAAAAACAAGGCAAGGATCGGCTACTAAATTATATTTAGCAATGTAATGTGACGCACATAATGTATCTCATATTTTCCAAATATGTCTTGTACCGATAAACATGTTATCACATGAATATGCATATGCAAATGATATGCAGATGAGGATAATGAGGCGTTGTAAGCTCATATATGGTTATTTGCTTATCATCTGTATTGATTTTTGTCAATTGTTATATATTGTAAATCTCAAGACATGTAATATTCATCCAAGTCTAAGTGGAAATCAACGTGGACTTGTCAGCAAATAACACTTTATATTTATGTCAACTTAAAAAACAACTAAAGCAAATATGATTCAGCAAGAAGATTGAATCTAAATGGCATATTTTGACTAGCATTGCAATCTGTCAATCATGACGTTTAATGAGATTCTGAAAAGCAAAGTTTCACTACACAATTTCTAGTGAAACAGGGAGAACAGACATTTCTTACATTGGTATTGATGATAGAACATTTAGACAATACTGTGGATCTCTGTAGTATCACCAATGGTATTATTTAAAGGACCATGCAAATACTATGGTAGCCTACATGAATAAGGTAGCCTAATCATTCAATATCATGGTGGTATTACCATCAGATACCATCACAAACATTTTATGTAATATGGACATGAAGCATTTCACTACAGAATAATGATCATTACTGCACCCTTTCAAGTATATTATACAATGCACACCTACATAATTCAAAGAACTATAAAAATGGGTGAAAAACAGCCCGCGCCTTATGGCACGCAGAGGATAACCCTTCTCTTATTTATCACAATAATGCAAATGGAGATGTTCTTAATAACTAATGTCATACTTAATAGCTCTGGCTTTAACTTTAAATGCCAAACAGCATCACACATAGACAGCACATTCAGCTCTGACTGACTCAGGTTAGCATTTATTTCTGCAATGGCTTTGCAACCACTTTGCATGAATTAGACCAACAATGGATACACACATTCACAACCTGGCAGATGCACGATAGGAAACCCGTAAATCTTCGTGTTTGGACACAGCTCGACCATACGTTGGATCTGTTCGCCAGCGCATTCAGGATGCATTTGAAACCGATATCTGCTATTTGTTTACAGTGCTGCGAATGTGTTTCTTACCATGTTGCTGCCTGTGCGACGGAATTCCCCCTCGGAAATGAACAGCAATAAATGACAGCACAAATATAAGAGGAAAATTCTGCTCTTGGTCTCGTTGTTTTGTCAAAAAAATGCTGGTTTTGACACAGCAGAAGCGTAACCTATTTTCCGTCTGTTTCCGTGGGTTTCACTGCAGTAGCGACGCGAGCACGAGCCGCAGGGCGGGGAGGGGGAGGAGCCTAGGAGGCGCGCTGTTATTGGACGAGAGCCGAAGGAGGCGGGGCTAAGACGCGCTGATGGGCGGACCTTCGGTACACTACATCCGGGAAACCTTACTGCCTTCACCCTCACACAAACACACGCACTCACACAAACACACGCAAACACGACAATTTGCATATCAGGGAAGGTCCCT
Organism: Leuciscus leuciscus; assembly: GCF_965113295.1. Classification (NCBI taxonomy): domain Eukaryota; kingdom Metazoa; phylum Chordata; class Actinopteri; order Cypriniformes; family Leuciscidae; genus Leuciscus; species Leuciscus leuciscus. The sequence continues at coordinate 34,971,242 of NC_138746.1, forward strand.
TCACAATGCAGGCGAACTCATGATGTGTTGAAGTCAAGTCCTCCTGGGAAGTTCGCATTTACGAGTTGAAAAGTCGTGTATTCGACGTCAGATGCGTTCAAGTCACTTTCGTGGGAACAAGATGGCGGCGCATCTTCTCCCTTACGAAAACTAACCATGTTTTTACTACAAATAAAACCCCAAAACATGGTTGTTATAGTTAAACCACGGTTACTGCAAATTAACCATGGTTTTGCTACACTAACCACAGTTTGTTCCATGGTATTTGTTCTTAAACTGTGGTTATACAAATGGTTCTCAATCTGGCAAAAAACTATGGTTACTAAACTCACTATAATAAAACCATGGTTGATTTTCTTAAGGGATATTTAACTACACAAAAGTACAATAAGGTTTTTAAACTCCCAGAAAATGAAGAACAAAGAATGTGCATCAGGTGTGCATTGTTTTTTTAAAGTTTTTAATTGATTTAAGCCACTTTCGTGACATATTATATTATTATATTACAATGCTATGATATTTTGAGCAAGTAGCTTATTTTGTTGTATATGCAAAATATATTGTAGGCTATATTTTTTTTGTATAAGCCTGACAATACTGCTAAATACCTATAAGTATTGTGGCCCTGACAAGCCCCCAACTTGTAAAGACTAGGGCTTAAAGGGATAGTTTTGAAAAATATAATGCTGTCATCATTTACTCACCCTCAAGTTGTTCTAAACCTGTATGAGTTTCTTTCTTCTGTTGAACACAGAAGAAGATATTTTAAAGAATGTTGTTAATCAAACAGTTGGTGCCATTGACTTCCGTAAAAAAAAAAAAACTATAAAAGTCAATGGGTGCCATCAAATGTCTGGTTACCAACATCTTTAAAATATCTTCTTTTGTGAAGAATAAGAAAGAAACTCATACAGGTTTGGAACAACGTGAGGGCGAGTCATTCTTGGGTGAACTATCCCTTTAAAGAAAATCCCGAGCTTCCCACTCATATTTCGAGTTTGTGGTGGCGTTCATGTGTGTTCAACTCGTAAACACGATCTTTCTGACATGACTTGAACGCAAAATCCTGAGCTTCCACTAACAAATCACTGGAGTTTGGGTCATTCCTATTTAGCAGTTCATTTTCATCTCCATCGCAAAACATTGAAATATTCAATGTGAGAAAAAGAAAAAAATAAGATTAATAAATGTAGGGCTTTTTATTTCATAAATATCACTCCATAGTCATAGGCTACTTGTTAGTCCTCATTACCTGTTAGCACTAACATCAGTAAGTACAGCAATGGATGGGATGAATTCTGAGATGTTTTGCTATATTACATATAATTATATATTAGTTGATTTGACTACACATATTAATTAAATGTTTAATGCAATCATTTTAAAAAAAACTTAAATTATTATAATTTACTCTAGAATATTTCTTTTTTAGAATGAATAGTTTAATCTGGGGTCAGGGCTGCTCATATTAGCCCTGTCCTGGAGTGTTTGCACTGGCTCCTGTCAGGTGCTGTATTGATTTTAAAATCCTTCCTTATTGTTAGCATATAACAACTGCATAATCTGGCTCCTCAGTACTCGACTGATCTATGAATGCCTTACACATGTCGTAATCTTCGTTCCTCTCAGAGTGTCTCTCGGCTCTTCCAGACACGGCTTCGTTCTAGAGGAGATCGAGCATGTTCTTCTTCTGCTCCTAAGCTTGGGAAATCTCTCCCGGCCGACATCAGGGAAACAAATACATTAGTGACTTTTAAATCTCTTCTCAAAACATTCTATTTCAGGATTGCTTTTACTTGATTATTCATTTTATTTGTTTATTTTTGTATGTAAAGTGTGCTGTTTTCTCTGTTGTCATGTTTGCCTGTAAAGCGCTTTGAGAAAGCAACTTTTATGTATTATGTAAATGTATTATTATTGTTCTATTCTGAAAGTCTGGTATCGCCTTAGAAGTGATTTCTTAAATTAGCACAAACGTTAAATTAAATTTCAATGAAATAAAAACTAATCACAGTTTAAACTGCATAACAGGACTGGAAATTCAAGCATCACATTTCAAAAAGAAAGTACTTCAGTGTATCGATACTGTAATAACTCTGACTATAAATAGACCATCATAGCAGCATTACAGCAACATTTCTCCTGTGGCTGTTTGTCTGATATTATATGCATATTATTCCACTGTTGGCACATCCGTGAGATGGGCGTAGGCCTAATCTGATTGAGATTTCATAAACACTAAGACTTTAGGTTTACTATTCGGTTTAAAGTGGTTTACTCCACCTTACTTTAAGGTCTTAGCATGGTCTTATGGTCTTACCCCTTTTAAGATGTGAAGGTCTTGACATGTTTCATGAACATGCTAAAACATAATCCTCTTGATATGTTCAAGAACTAGGGCTGCAGCGCCACCTGCTGGCGTCCATGTTCAGATGCTCAGCCACATGATCATTATCTCTGCGTTTACACTTGGCATTAACATGCGATCACCCAGATCGGATCATTAGCCAATCAGGACATGGCGCGTTTACATTTGTTCACATTAAGTATATAGCCTCCATCTATGATAGCCTCTGTATCTGGATAACTGATCGGATTTCTGTTTCCTGCTAAATATTTAGATTAGGTCTGTGGCACGACACCAGATTAAGAGTAGAGATGATAGAAATTAAACAATGTCCCAATTGCTTTCACTCACTCACTTTACTTCTCAATTTCCAGTCTTATATCAAATTAAGTTGTTTTGAACAAAGGAATACTTCCAGAGTTGATCATACAAAAATAACTGGGTTGATCATGTTAAACAAGTCACATCATCGATCATCTGGGTTTAAGGTTATCGTTAGCATTTCTTGATGCGGACTCAGACTGTGTTCAGTGAGAATGGTTTTCTAAAAGTACTCCTGAGCACATGTGGCAGTGTTTAACAGAGTAGCATGATGGTTTCTCATGCAGAGATGGGCATACATGGAAATGTATTTAAAATACAAATACAAAATACTGTGTTGAAAAATGTATTTAAATACAAATACAAAATACTGTGTGAAAAAATTTATTTAAATATATAGTGTATTTTGAAAATACACAAAATACATGTGAAATTGTCCGTGCAGGTACAGCTCACAGTGAATGAAGAAACTACACAGGCCTACTGACTTATCATTCCTAACCACATCTCTGCCCTTTCTTTCTTTCTTTCTTTCTTTCTTTCTTTCTTTCTTTCTTTCTTTCTTTCTTTCTTTCTTTCTTTCTTTCTTTCTTTCTTTCTTTCTGGCAATTACAAATAGACTTATGCAAATTAGCAGCCATTTATACACTTATTTCTGGTTACAACGTAGTCTATTACTTGTGGTGAACACTATTAAAAACTTCATACTGTAAAACTGTGGGAACCTTTTCTGCAATCTAGCAAAGAATATGGATGGGCGATATGACCTTTTACTTCACAGTAACAATATCATGGTTTCACAATTCTCAATATCAGTTTTGATTACACAGCATAAACTGAATTTCATACTCGTTTTGCAGGTAGTCCAATGCTTTTTAAGTAATTTTATGTTTATTTTATGTAAAGTTTATTTGCTTCTAGAAGTTTATTAAAATTAGAAAGTGTATCTAAAATTTTTAATTAGAATTAATTTAGATTCATTTGAAACTATTTACCCCTTTTTGATTATTATTTTTTATGTACAATAAAACTAAAAGCTGAAGATGTTTGTGATGGATCATTCATCAGTGTTTGTTTTTCCACTCCAACGGTCCAGTAATTCCTGCCCACTAAAAGCTGCACGGATAAATTTGCTTACCCCACACATAGTCCCATCTATGTAAACGATTTAGAAAAAGTTCCATCAATTCAAACTTTAAATCATCACTATGATAGTGTCATATCACCCAGCCCTAACATGCAGTAATGCTTTAAACACATTTGATAAGCTAGTTGATAAAAATCAACAACCGGTCAAGACTGATTGACTAACGCTATTTTCCCACTTGTCTGCGCTCTTTTATTCTTTCATGTGAACTGAAGTGAATAATGCACTATTTTAACTTTAATCAACAAGTAGAATTGATCATGACATTCTCACCTTATTCCCAAAAAATATATAAAAAAATGTCTGATCCAATGCTGAGCTAGTGAATGTCTGAACTAAATCAATACCCTGATAAAGAGGTTGACGGGCAAAAAGTATTTGATGTATTTTGAAAATACAAAAATACTCATCTTAAATGTATTTAAATACAAATTACATTAGATTTTTTTCCAAAGGCTTTAAAATACAAAATAGTATTTTGTATTTCAAATACGTATTTTAAATACATGTATCTGAAATACTGCCCATCCCTGTGCCATCTGAGGGCTCAAAGGTCACGCACATTCAACAGTGGTCTCCTGCCTTGCCCAACACAGACTGGGATTTCTCTGGATTCCCTGAATCTTTTCACAATATTATGTATGGAAGATGGTGAAAGACACCATTGAGAAATGTGATTTTTGAATTGTTTGACAATTCTCTCATGATATTTGCCACAAAGTGATGAGCCATGACCCATCTTTGCTTACAAAGATTGAGAAGCTCTTTTACACTCAAACACGATTCCCCCAGCTATTACCAGTTCCCCTGCTCATTGTGTTTTCACTGTTTCAGAAGAGTTGCATAGTCTCACTTGAATAATCTTTTCACTTTTATTTTGCCTCCCAACATTTTTTGGAGTGTGTTGCAGTCATCAAAATCCACATTTGTTTATTTTTACAAAATACAATTGTGTTGTTCAGTGAAAACATTGGAAAACTTTTCTTTGTACTTTTGTCAGTTAAATAAAGGTTCAAGAGAATGAACAAATCACAGAGTCTTGATTTTATTGCATTTTACAAAATGTCCCAACTTCTCTGGAAATGGGGTTGTACATCCACTAACAATTATTGCACATATATCACACTGCACCATGACAAAATACTCTATAGAAGGTATATTCACATAGTCAAATTTACAGTGAAAATGCTACATTGACAAACGGTATAATAACAATTCTATCATAAAGTCTATATAAAATCTGTAAACTCGTATATAAAAGTAAACTTCATCCTCACGGATTTCTTCAGAGGTAGACAACTGGAAGGAACTGCAGAAAAAGACAACACTACAACAAACAGGGTAAAGTGCAGCTCAAATACAACGATCGGATTTTCCAGCAAACAAATCCAGTAAAACTCTTACTTAAAGGGATGGTTCGAAGTAAAATCAACCAAAATCAACCAAAAATGCACCATGACCTCGAGCCAAACACCCCACAGAAGCCTTTTTCCCTTGGTTGAACATTATTAAAGTTAGAGCTTATTTAGAGATATCAGCCAGATGGTTTAGTACAGCCGCTAATGGATCCAAGGCTGTATCTGGTAAATTACCCCACTAATAATGCCCAGAATGGCACCAAACTTCTACAGTAGTACAAATAGGTTCTGTACTCATAAAACGAGGCATTGGAAAGTTTGTAAGTACATCAGGAGTTTATTTAAATAACACTTGCCTGATGGCTAATGCTACCGCTAACCCGGACGTCGAGGTCACTTCAGTGATTAGGAAAAAGCACGTAAAAGTCCTGCAGAAAGCCAGTATATCCAACTTTTTAAACAAATTTTTTTTTTAAGTGTTGACAACTTAGTGTTAACTAATAATTGTTGCAAACTGGTACTAGCAAACAAAATATTAGTGCATTCCTGGAACTGGGTGTCGTTACACTACATCCTTATGCATCGCTTTCTGCCAGGACTTTTACGTGCTTTTCTCAAACCACTGAAGTGACGTCGACGTGCGGGTTAGCGGTAGCATTAGCCATCATCAAGCGTTTGGCTCGAGGTCATGGTGCAAAGGACACTAGGTTGATTTTACTCTGAACCATCCCTTTAACTTCATCACAATAGCTACTCTAAAACGGTCGTAGGAAAGGCTATCCGCCGATTCATGTTCGGTGTGTTGTTTAGGGAGGGCTAGCTCTTCGTAAGATTGTCTTCACTCTCACACACGCTTCACACATCTTTCACAGAAACAGCTCTTTGTTGATCCACATGAGTGTGCGCGTGTCGTTGGGTTTGCACTCGTACTCGATGCTGTTGAAGCTGTTCCCCCATTGGCAGTGGTCCCTCTTGTTGTAGTTGTAGAACTTGACCTGCCAGACGGTCTCGAAAAGACCAGCCTGAGTGAACTGTCACACACAGAAACATCACACACATCAGGTGCAACTCATGCTCTTACACTCACTTACACAAAAATGTTCCAACGGGTGTTTTTGCAGAGCATTTCAGGTTCCCCAAAGAGCCTTTCAGTAAACATTTGAATCATCTAAAGAACCTTTTCCTCCACTATAAACAACCTTTGGTGGAATGGAAAAATGATATGGATGTTGAAGGAGTAGTTCACTTCAGAATTAAAATTTCCTGATAATTTTCTCTCCCCCACGTCATCCAAGATGTTCATGTCTTTCTTTCTTCAGTCTAAAAGAAATTAAGGTTTTTGAGGAAAACATTCCAGGATTTTTCTCCATATAGTGTCTTCAATGGGGTCCAATGGGTTGAAGGTCCAAATGTGAGTTTCAGTGCAGCTTCAAAGTCTCGACACGATCCAGCCGAGGAATAAGAGTCTCATCTAGACAAACCAGCCGACATTTTATAACAAATATATACTTTTGAACCACAAATGGTCATCTTGCACTAGCTGTGATGCAACACACATTACGTAATCAGGTTAAAAGGTCAAGTGTGAGAATGTGCAAAGACGAAGTCAAACGCCATTTATCAAAAAAAGAAAAAAAAGAGGAAGAAGGTAAAACATCGATGTAGGACGATTTTGAAGTTGGAGGAGTAAATGAGATGGAGTTCCCTTTCGTTGTCACTCCGAGTTACGTCGGATGACGACGAATGGGGTTTCGCTTAGAAATCCTATCATCTTCGAGTATTAAAACACGAGCCAATGGCAAAGAAATGCCATGGGTCTGCGGAATTTGCATAGCGTAACTCCGCCCCACCCTGGGGGTATATAAGGAAGTACGCTGCAACATGCAGATATGTTTTCGCTTCGGAGCCAAGTTGATCTACTTCACTCCACAGCCAAATCCTGAGTTCATCTCTTTATCTCTTCGAGACGAGCCTCTCTCCAGGTGTTGGTGTGACAGCGAGTTCCAGCGAGTGCACATTCCCTGCTGATCTGTGCAGTGATTTGCCAGAGTTTGTGTGTTCTCTCCCTGGTCGCTTCAACACTCTGCGGAGAAATCTCCTTTCACAAAAGAGCATTGCACGCGGCACGTCTTTTTAAAGAGGCCTCGCCCGTGCACTTCTGGTTGCGGTCTATTTGTATCTGACTCTGATGGGCACAATCGCTGTCTTGTGTGTCTGGGTGTCGATCACGCCAAGGCAGCGTTTGTGGATGAGTCATGTTCCCACTGCGGGAACATGCCCATCGCACGGTTGAGATCGAGACTCAATGATCTTAATGTGAGAGTCCCCTCATCCGCACCCCGATCTACTGGTCCCGAGAGGGCTGGTACTTCGGCTGGCGGCCAGGGTGATCTGAGGGTTACAGTGTGGAACAAAGCGCCGACTATTCCACGCTCCACACTTCCCTCTGTTCCCGTGCAACCCGCGAGTGTCCGCGTGGAAACCGCTGTACAGTCCTCTGACTTGCCGCGAGTTTCATTCGGCGCTCCAGAGGAAGACTCAATGTCGATCGCTGCATCACAAGGTGGGCAGGAGTCCTCGGGAAGTGAGGATTCGGCTGTGCTGCCACCCTCGGGTGTCCCAGCATTGTCCGAGTCTGATCCCGAGATGACGGCCATGCTTTCCCGGGCAGCCGCGGCGATCGGTCTTGAGTGGTCCCCGCCACCTGGGCCGGTTCGTTCGCGGCTGGACGATTGGTTTTTGGGTGCGGCTGCTGATCCGCGTCGGCGGCCAACCCCAATGCCTTTTTTCCCGGATGTGCATGAGGAGGTCACGAGGTCCTGGAAGGCACCATTGTCTTCCCGTGATCGCTCGGCGACCGCCTCCGCCTTGCCTCCCCTTGATCAGGCGGCCGCCAAAGGGTACACTGGGGTTCCCCAGGTTGAACGCTCTGTTGCGATGCAGTTGTGTCCTCAGAGTGCTTCTTCCCGCGGGGACCCAAAGCACCCCTCCAAGGCCTGTAGGTTCTCCTCCACCCTTGTGGCGAAGGCCTACAGAGCTGCGGGGCTGGCGGCCTCCTCACTGCATGCCATGGCGACTCTGCAGGTCTACCAGGCCCAGATGTTGCGTGACATGCACGAGGGGAGGTCTGACCCAGCACTCTTTGATGAGTTGCGTGCCGCCACCGACCTTGCTCTCCGAGCGACGAAGGTGACCGCACGCTCGCTGGGTCAGGTGATGGCCACTTCGGTGGTCCAGGAGCGACACCTATGGCTAAACCTGGCTGATATGCGGGAGGCCGAGCGGACCCGGTTCCTCGACACCCCCATATCCCAGGCTGGCCTGTTCGGCGGTGCAGTCGAGGACTTCGCCCAGCAGTTCTCGACTGCCCAGAAGCAGACTGAGGCTTTAAAACACGTCCTGCCCCGGCGGCCCGCTGCTCCGGCGGCGCAGCCGTCGGCACAGGTGCCTCAGCCCGCTCGCCGCCGAGGGCGCCCTCCTACGGTTCCCCCCCCTCCCGATCGGCCCCAGCAGTCCGCTGCTTCCGGGTCGCGTCGGAGAGGAAGCCGTAGGAAGGCGCCACAGCCCTCTCCCGCCCCGTGCCCCGCTAAACGCCAGGCTAAGCGGCGCTCCTGAGACGGGCTGCTCAGAGATGGCGTTGAGTTCTGTTCAGGAGCCGGTTGCAGGGCCGCTCCTTCCCCCGGTGGAGGGCCGGGGGAGAATCCTTGGTTTTCCCATTCCCGCTGCTCGTCCCACGACGGGCAGCACCCTAAAATGGTTAAAGAAAGAACTCACTACCCCATCTCTGAGCACACGGAGTGTGCGGATGAGAGCACGCGCCGCCCACGGGCCACGCTCCTCTCGTCCCCCTCTGTCGCCAGACCCCTGCCAGAGCACGCCCCTGTGGGACGCTGGTCCTCCCCTGGCCTCCTCTGGCAGGACGCGGCTAATGACCGTGCCCCCGCACTGGGCCGCTATGCCACCCACGCCTGGGCCGGTCATTCCGCCTCGCTGCACCCCCGACGGAACATCTGTGGTTCGTATGACCCCGCTGGTGCACTTTCTGGAAGCCTGGCTAGAGCTTCCCAGATTGTCCCGCTGGGTCGCGAGAACCATCAGGCTCGGCTACGCGATTCAGTTCGCGCGATCTCCTCCCCGCTACAGCGGAGTCCGCTTCACTATGGTCGGTGGCAATGCCCCTGTCATGAGAGCGGAGGTCGCCACCCTACTGGCGAAGGGTGCGATCGAGATTGTCCCTCCAGCCGAAATGAGGTCCGGCTTCTACAGCCCTTACTTCATTGTTCCGAAGAAATCGGGTGGGTTACGACCGATCCTGGACCTGCGCGTCCTGAACCGCTCCCTCCACAGGCTGCCGTTCAAGATGCTCACGGCCAAACGCATTTTCGAGTGTGTGCGGCCACAGGATTGGTTTGCAGCGATCGACCTGAAGGACGCCTACTTCCATGTCTCCATTTTACCTCGACACAGACCGTTTCTACGGTTTGCTTTCGAGGGGCGGGCATACCAGTACGCGGTTCTCCCTTTCGGGCTAGCCCTGTCTCCTCGCGTCTTTACGAAGGTCGTCGAGGCAGCCCTTGTTCCCCTCCGGGAACACGGGGTTCGCATCCTGAACTATCTCGACGACTGGCTGATCCTAGCTCACTCTCGAGACCAGGTTTGCGAACACAGGGATCTTGTGCTCCGGCACCTAGCTCGTCTGGGCCTTCGGGTCAACTGGGAGAAGAGCAAACTCTGCCCAGTGCAGGGGATCTCTTTTCTCGGTATGGAAATCGACTCGGTCGCCATGTGCGCGCAGCTTACGAGCGAGCGCGCGCAGTCACTGCTGACTTGTCTTCGCCAGTTCGAGGGCAAGAGTGCGGTCCCACTGAAACTTTTTCAGAGGCTCCTGGGGCATATGGCATCCGCAGCCGCAGTAACGCCGCTCGGATTGCTTCATATGAGACCGCTTCAGCTTTGGCTTCGCGATCGAGTCCCGAGGTGGGCATGGCAACACGGCAAGCTCCGGGTCCCAGTGACTCCGGCCTGCCGTCAGACCTTCACCCCGTGGTCGAACCTCAGCTTTCTACGGGCCGGAGTGCCCTTAGAACGAGTTTCCCGGCATGTTGTTGTCACAACAGATGCCTCCACCACGGGCTGGGGCGCCATGTGCAATGGTCATGCTGCCGCGGGCTCCTGGACAGGACCCCAGCGCCTTTGGCATGTCAATTGCCTCGAGTTGCTGGCTGTACGTCTCGCCCTGCACCGTTTCCATGCGTTGCTCAGGGGTCAGCACGTACTAGTCCGATCAGACAATACCGCAACAGTAGCGTACATCAACCATCAAGGTGGTCTACGCTCCCGCCGTATGTCGCAACTCGCCCGCCACCTCCTTATATGGAGTCAGAAGCATCTGAGGTCGCTTCGAGCCATTTATATCCCGGGACACCTGAACCAGGCGGCCGACGAGCTGTCTCGAGTTCAGCCTCTCGCTGGAGAATGGCGACTCCATCCCCGGTCGGTTCAGCTGATTTGGGATCAGTTCGGCGACGCACAGGTAGACCTGTTTGCCTCCCACGACTCGTCCCATTGCGACCTGTTTTATTCCCTGACCGAGGGCACGCTCGGCACGGATGCACTGGCGCACAGCTGGCCGAGGGACCTACGCAAGTATGCGTTTCCCCCAGTGAGCCTTCTTGCGCGGACCCTGCGCAAGATCAGGGAGGACAAGGAGCAGGTTATATTGGTTGCCCCATACTGGCCCAGCCACACCTGGTTCTCAGAACTCATACTCCTTGCGACAGCACCTCCCTGGCCAATTCCTCTGAGGAAGGACCTCCTTTCTCAGGGACGGGGCACCCTTTGGCACCCTCGTCCCGGTCTTTGGAACCTCCACGTGTGGCTTCTGGACGGGACGAGGCAGGTTTGAGTACCCTACCACCAGCGGTGGTGGCTACCATCACTTCCGCTAGAGCATCGTCCACGAGACATGTCTATGCGTTGAAGTGGAACCTCTTCGTCAACTGGTGTTCTTCTAAACAGCAAGAACCCACGAAATGCCCGATCAGTGTCGTGCTTTCCTTCCTGCAAGAAGGGTTGGAGCGAAGGCTGTCTCCCTCCACCCTGAAAGTGTATGTTGCCGCCATTGCCGCACATCACGATGCAGTTGAAGGTAAGTCTCTGGGGAAGCATGACCTGATCATCAGGTTCCTGAGGGGAGCGAGGAGACTAAATCCTCCTCGCCCTCCCCTCGTACCCTCTTGGGACCTCGCAGTGGTTCTGACTGCCCTGCAGAGGGCTCCATTTGAGCCTTTGCAATCAGTGGAGCTTAAGTTCCTGTCAATGAAGACAGCGCTCCTGGTTGCATTGGCCTCCATCAAGAGGGTAGGGGACCTGCAGGCATTTTCGGTTGATGAAGCGTGCCTGGAATTCGGGCCGGCTAACTCTCACGTGATCCTGAGACCCCGGCTTGGATATGTGCCCAAGGTTCCTACCACACCCTTTCGAGATCAGGTAGTGAACCTGCAAGCGCTGCCCTTGGAGGAGGCAGACCCAGCCTTGGCACTGCTCTGTCCAGTACGCGCCCTTCGTGCTTACGTAGACAGAACGCAGTGTTTCAGGACCTCAGACCAGCTCTTTGTCTGTCATGGTGGGAAGCTGAAGGGAAAGGCTCTCTCCAAACAAAGGTTGTCTCACTGGATAGTGGACGCCATTGCTTTGGCTTACCAGCAGCAAGGTCGACCGTGCCCCCTTGGTGTGACGGCCCACTCCACTCGGAGTGTGGCATCCTCTTGGGCTCTAGCGCATGGCGCCTCGCTAACAGACATCTGCAGAGCTGCAGGCTGGGCCACACCTAACACATTTGCGAGATTTTACAATCTCCGAGAAGAGCCAGTTTCTTCTCATGTACTCGCTTCAACTAGCCGGTACTAGATTCTGCTCAGGTGTCTTCGCTTGCTCGCCATTCCTCTCCACGGACGGGATACGTGCGATATTTCCTCAGGTGAGCCTCATAAGCCCTGAGTCTCCTCCAGCACTGATGACGTCAACGCCAGAGTTATGCCACGGGCAGCTTTCGCGCTTGGCTAGGTGCCACCATGTGCATGGTTCCCTTCGGGCGACCCCCACATGTGTATTCCACTGTAAGCCTCTTTGAGCATGTGTCTTTCCCTTGGCAAGCCGCCTTGCCACCCCTGGGGTTGAAATATTCCACCTGCGGCTGGACACCCCAGTGTTACTCCGTATGCAGCCCTTCGGGGTCATATGTGTATTCCAAGTCCCCCCCTTCGGGTTGGGCATGATTGCATATTTCCACTGGATATGCTTCCCAGTGTACCTTGGTATTCCTGTGTTAAGTAGGACTCCTTCGTCCGTGCTAGTCTCACGACAGGGAGCTCAGACTTACGCAGGGCACTGGAAGACAGTCGAGAGGTGGCGTGATTATACGGGAACCCCATTCGTCGTCATCCGACGTAACTCGGAGTGACAACGAAAGGGAACGTCTCGGTTACGTATGTAACCCTCGTTCCCTGAGTAGGGAACGGAGACGTTACGTCTCCCTGCCACTTCCGCTGTACCGCTGGAACGCCTGAGTTCAGTCTCGGCTCCTCAGCGAAGACATATCTGCATGTTGCAGCGTACTTCCTTATATACCCCCAGGGTGGGGCGGAGTTACGCTATGCAAATTCCGCAGACCCATGGCATTTCTTTGCCATTGGCTCGTGTTTTAATACTCGAAGATGATAGGATTTCTAAGCGAAACCCCATTCGTCGTCATCCGACGTAACGTCTCCGTTCCCTACTCAGGGAACGAGGGTTACATACGTAACCGAGACGTTTTTCGCCCTACTCTACAGTTTCCTCCTACGCATGACCTTTCAACCTGATTACGTAATGCGTAAAGTCGTGGACGTGCAAGACGAGCATTTGTGGTTAAAAGGTATATATATATATATATATATATATATATATATATTTTATGACTGCTGGTTTGTCTAGATAAGACTCTTATTCCTCGGCTGGATCGTGTCGAGACTTTGAAGCTGCACTGAAACTCACATTTGGACCTTCAACCTGTTGGACCCCATTGAAGTCACTAAACATCCTGGAATGTTTCCCTCAAAAACCTTCATTTCTTTTCCACTGAAGAAAAACAGATATCAACATCTTGGATGACGTGGGAGAGAGAAAATCATCAGGACATTATAACTCTGAAGTGAACTAATCCTTTAAAGGTTCTTAATAGAACCATAGATGCCAATAAAGAACCTTTATGTTCCTCTGCAGGCTTTTATAATGTGTTTTATAGGCTCTGTGTTGAAATGGTGTACTTCTTATTTCCAAGGGAACCTTTCAAAAGTGATTCTCACCTGTATGTTGACTTGAACGGGTTGCCTCTCTCCACTTTTGGTGTGTGTTACTCCCTCGGTGTCATACATCCCAGTGTACACTACAGACTGAGGGTCTTTAGACTGTTGCTCCAAAGGGAACGTCACGCCACCGACGGTCATGGATCTGAGGAATGAGACGTGAGAGAGCGAGAAACAACCAAAAATACACTTCAGGAGCTAAAATAGTAGAGTACAACAGGGCTAAAGGCACACCGGGGTTAAAGGCACCTTTGTATTTTATTTTCCTCTAAAATACTAGATGGTACAAAAACTTGATGCAGCACTTTCCAAAACATCCACTTTTCAAGATGAACAGATGAGAGATCTGTAGATTTAAGTAGCAAATGAGAATCGCTAAAATTATTGAATATATTTCGAGACAAAGGTCTTGTTAATGATTTTCAGTTTTGTTCAAGCTAATTAAAGCAAAAAAAAATTCAATAAGAAGAATATGTACATATTGAATAATATATATATTTCTGTTGCATACATATGCTGTTGGGGCGAAAGGCACAATAATTGACATGATAATAAACGACTGGCTGACTTTTCCATTTGTTGACATGACATGGTTAGATTCAGATGGAAATATCATATATTAAGTTGGGTGCCCACCTTAGAGATAATCACCCAATTTATAATGAAACCATCATATTTACAAATATGATCATATTATATTTATTGTTATTACTTGGAATCTAGATTACACGCAAGATTCTAATCTAGATTACAAGAATATTTAGATTGCAACATCTATTTGATTTGACAGACATTAGCCTATATATCTGTAGACCTTCGTGTAACGGAATAGGATACACACATTACAACATGAAGCCCGTCAGATAAAGTTGATGCCTTAATCGTCTGGATTTGACTGCCAAAGGAAGCAATCTGTCAGTGCGTGAGATGAACACACAATCCTGTAGGATAAACCCACAATCATGGCATCCCAAATGTAGCTATCACGAGATGTTACATCCAATATTCTTAGTTGCTTTCAGTTGATTTCATTTATTTTTTTTATAATTTTGATGCCAGTGTAGTCTAAAATAATAATTCAGCATTATTGCCTTGTATATGTCAAAGTACTATGTTATCCATCACTGTACAATGGTGCCATTGGTCATTTGTAATTTTGCATCACATCTACACAAAATAAACCTGCTATTCTGTCTCAACGTTGATGCAAACGAAGCGTTATGCAAACAATAGAATCAATAGGCTATAAATTCACTTACTAAATAGACTAAAGCACATGTAGCCTACTCACGTCGCCTCAACAGCTCCCGGTTTGACGACCACGTCGACCTTGTACTTCGTTCCTGTCAGTAATTTGATGGTTCTGCTCTGACCGAATCTCGTCCCGTCCGATTTGAAGAACACGGGTCCGTTATTCGGGGTGGTTTTCAGCGAAACGCCGATTTTAATCAGTTGGGGAATGTCTGCCATGATGCAGAAGACGGTCAGGTGTGAGGAAACAGGTCAGGATATTTCAGGCTGAAGTAAATCGGTGTATTCGAGTGGAAACCCGTGAAAACCGCATGCAGAAAGCACGTCCAAAGTCATGTCTGCTGTTCCTGTCCAATAATCCCCTACACAAACATAATCCCAACAAGCGAGCGACCTAATGAGATCAAGAGAGAGAAGCAGTGCAGCCCAGATTACACCAATACAACATCCGTGCATTTGGTTTATTGATCATTTAAATAAGTTTCTACCAGTACTGTTGCTCAAGGACACCAGGTCAAGTCTCATCCATTAGTCAATATTAGATGGATGATGGGTGAGGGTTATCACTGAAAAATATTAGCATAAAAATACTTCTGTCTTGGTTTTGAACATGTACCATGACAATACCATGTGCTTTTGGGAAAATAATGCAATAGTATTCTTTTACACATGAAATCAAAATGTTTTTTTTTTTTTTGCTTTTAGTATAACAATGGTATGCCTTACTATTATATCAGCTAGTGTGCTCCAAAACAATGGCAAAATTAATATTTAGAAGATATAAGCATTCAAAACTTAGTCTCTCTCTTCTGCCAATATGGATCAATGATTTTGATGACATCACTCTGCACTTCAGCTTGTCATCAGATTTTCTGTCCAATCAAATACTCTCTAGAATCTGAAGCTCCGCCCCCTATAAACAGACACTGAAGCTGCAGGTGAAATCAGTCACATGTTCATATATTTACTGTTTTCTACATGGTGAATATCACATAGTGCACTATATAGGGGATATAGGGAACGATTCAGACAGTGTAAATATTCTTTCCATTGGCGCAAATGAAGTCTGGTTTGTCATTAGTGTCACGCGAACCTCCGAAGCTTCGGTCCAGAGACACGACACACAGAGCGGATCATATGAGCGAGTCGCAGAACAGAAAACGTATCAGACCCGTTTGAGTTCTGCACAGAATCCTGTATGATAAAGAGATATGGAGGAGATTAGGAGGAGAAACGGTTCGAGATCAGGAGGAAACAGTGGCTTTACCGAGATCAACGGCTCTGAGCTGTGATATCACGTTATTGGCTATTTTTAAAAAGGGGAGGAGCTGTTCGATATGTCCCGCCCCTCTTCCTGTTACAGTGGAAATTACGTAATAATGCTGTGCGTTTTAAGGAACTTTAGTGGGACTTTAACTACACCCAAACCCAACCCTTACCCATAACTTCTCCCTAATATCAGAGGAAAATAATAGATGACTAAGAACGTTGTAAAAGCTTCTTACTCTTGTTGTAAGCCTATACTTAACATTAACTGTAAACTTGGAATGTTGTTCCAAGATCAACAAGGATGCTGTTTTATTTAAAACCAAGTATGTAAATTACGTGTTAAGCATGAGCTTCTATGACTAAGAATCAATAGTATTCCATTTTAAATTCACTTTAAGTTTATTTTAATAGAACTTTTCAGTAAACACACTCAGAAAATGCTTCTTACTAAGTCATCATGTAAATCAAAATATGCATTATTTGAATTGATAATCATTCAGTAAAATTACACACATTAGTTGTTAATAAGAAGTACAATGGTATTGTCTGATACACGAACACCACCTCAGTTGTGTGTTTGTCTTTGTAAACGTGGTTGTGTTTATCAGCCACTGTAGATCAGATAATCAGGCAATAAGATCAAGCTTATGAATTCAGAAACCATGACACCATGGCAATTCTCTCACTTCCTTTCAAAACCACTTGTGAAAACACCTTTCATTTGGTTGATTTTTTAAAAGATGTTTTTTTTACTTCAACAATCATTAAATGTATCACAAAGTTGAAAGTTCTTAAGCTGTGATGCACAGAGAAGCTGTGCACAAACGTGTGTTGCACCTTTATTGTGATGTCTCCTCGAACACGACGAAGGCTGGGTCTTTCTTCAGTGACCGCGAGAACGCAATGTACAACTGTTTGTAACACCTCAAACGCACTTCATTCAACTTCCTGTGAAAGAACTGTTTCTCTCAAGCTAATGTGATTTGTTGAAGTAGTGTTCCAGTGCGCTCTCTCTTCAATGCTGCTACAAAATTGGTTCAGTGAACGTCCTTCTTATCGGCAACCAGTTTTTGAGAAGTGATTCAAATGTTCTAGATGTTAAATGGCGGTTTTTCAGATATTGAAAGGCACGGAAAATGTTTGTTCCAGGAGATAAACATGATATGTTTGTTTATATACAGTAGTCAACATTTGAAGTGGATCAAGACAAGAACGGGTGTTGTTCAAAACTCATGTATAACTTTGATGAAAGGTTTTGATCCACTTCAAATGTATATTAGGACCAGAATGGACATTACAAGTATGACTGAAAAAAAGCTCTTTTTGTCAGGCATTCTCTCATCATCACTCATCATGGTTGTTAATCTTTAGCCTTTGACTCATTTACTGTGGGCTGAAAACACAGAGGAAACTAGTCTGACCAAGTCAGGCAATGTGCAACTTCCCTTTCATCAGATAATGTCTATAACTGTCAAGGCGAGGCTGTGCGTCAGAGGCACAGAATCCGCAGAAGCGTAAGGGTCTCACATCCACCACTCCCTGAAGAAGATAACGAGTCGAGCGCTGTAGTTTACAGCTATGGAACCGACAAGAATCAGAGAGGGATACTTGGTGAAAAAGGTAAGTCTTGGGAGTTTTATCTTGCATTGCTTGCACAATAGCTTTTCTATGTGATAATATTCTTAACATATCAATATCACTTGAAAGCAAGAATACGGGTCATTTTACTGACAAAAACTGAAGAAACAGAGACGTACCTCAAAACGCTGATGTCATGTGATGATGCTTTGTCATTTGTGTCAGTTATGAAGTTGCTCCAATTTGGGAACAGAAGTAAAAACATCCTCTTTCTTTCAAAAAACAAACAAAAAAAACAATCATACACATTTTGATTTTCATTTTTGACCTTACGGTTGTTTTTCACTGAACTCTTACAAAGTGTTCGATGTGGACATTTTTGAGATGGTATTTTCCTGTTTCTCTGTGAAAAGCTGTAATAAAAATGTGTGCATTAGGATCTGGCAACTGAAAGTATAGTAGTAGTCTAACCACAACATACATGCGTGTCCTAAATACAGAACTGAAAATGACAGAAATTGAACGCTTGCACTTCACTAAATTCATTTGAGATTGAACAGCCCATATAATCCTTCATGTGAAACGGGTTGTTTACTGTAAAGGTCTTCATTTTTGGCCGTTTTAGGAAGCTAAAGTGATGTTGTTTGCAGGGCACAGTGCTGAACTCATGGAAAGTGGTGTGGGTGGTGTTAGCCGATGATGGCGTAGAGTTTTACAAGAAGAAGACCGACAGCAGTCCGAAGGGAATGATCCCTCTGAAGGGAGCGAAACTGACCAGCCCATGCCAGGATTTCACTAAGAGAACGGTGGAGGAATCACACGTCTTTAAATCCAATATACCTCTGGCCATTAATATACCAAAAAATAGTTTTTGCATGCATTTGATTGTTACACCCCGTCTAGGGGAAAAGGGTGCAACATGAAAGACTCAGAAATATGCAGGGTATATGAACAAAGGTCAATGTATGTTCTTAATTTGGGACTTTTGATTCAGGAGCTGATTTCTGGGCCAAAATAACAAACTAAACAACCTTGTCTTTAAACCTCTTTCCTAAACCCTAACCCAAAAGAAATTTCAAAAATATAATTCAAAGATATTCAGATACAAACATCTTTCAATTCAAAATGCACGCGAAAACTATTTTTGGTAAATGGCACGAGAAATAAAATTTGTGCTGTAGATACGCACTTTCACGAGATCGTGCTGGACATATCTTGATTGTTTCATTGGTAACACTTTACAAAAAGGTTCATTAGTTAATATTAGTTAATGTATTAACTAACAATGAGCAATACATTTGTTACAGTATTTATAAACCGTTGTTAATGTTAGTTAATAAAAATCCAGCTGTTCATTGTGTGTTCATGTTAGTTCACGGTGCATTAACTAATGTTAACAAATACAACCTTTGATTTTGATAATGTATTAGTAAATGTTGAAATTAATTTTAACTAAGATTAATAAATGCTGAAGTAGTATTGTTAGTTCATGTTAGCTAAGGAACCTTATTGTAAAGTGTTTCCGTTTCATTAATATCAGCGTGTGCTTTTCGACAGCTGGTGTTTAAGGTCAGTTCTGCAAAGAACCAGGACCATTTCTTCCAAGCGACGCATCTGGAGGAACGAGAGCTGTGGGTTAAAGATGTCAAGAGAGCGATCGCTTGTTTACAGGGGGGCAAGAAGTTTGCCAGGAAATCAACACGCCGATCCATTCGATTACCAGAAAATGTTAACCTGAGGTATGATTTCCGTTAAAAAACTGTTATAAAACTGCACTAAATAAAGAAAATCATACTTTTGGACCAACTTTTAAAAAAAAGATCTAAAAACATTTTGTTAGTCAATCTTTAATTTAATTCACTTGCAAAGACACCTTTTAAAGACATTAAAGTCCCCCAGTGGTGAAACTCAAGCTTTTAATGTTGTTTATGTTTCTCTGTGGTGTTTTTAATATGGGTAACACTTTACAATAAGGTTCATTAGTAACTAATAATGAACTGCACTTATACAGCATTTTTTCATCTTTGTTAATGCTAATTTCAACATTTACTAATACTTTATTAAAATCTTGTTAACATTAGTTAATGCACTGTGAACTAACATGAACTAACAATGAACAGCTTTATTTTTATTAACTAACATTAACAAACATGAACAAAAACAGTAATAAATGTATTGCTCATTGTTAGTTCATGTTAGTTAATACATTAACTAATGTTTAATAAAGGAACCTTATTGTAAAGTGTTACCTTAATACGCTTTAAGACACACCATGTGTAAGTTCATAAGTCGACAGCATTGCTGAGTATTTTCTCCTTAAAACTGCAGTGAACCAAAGACAGTCTCAAACACACGCTTTGAAATCGCTGGTGTTTCTGACGTCACAAACTACCTTGTAACCAATCAGATCAACGTGTGATCGTCAACCAGTGGATCTCTGAGCTGAGTGAGTGAGTGGAGGCGGGGCTCATACTAAATGAGGCAAGGGTGTCGAGTTACATTCAAGATATTTTAAGGCATGAAGTTTTTTTCCAAGGAAAAAACGTTTAAATATGTAATTTTGGTGATCAAAGGTGAGTTTTAAGGGATGCAATTATTGACTACAGGGATAATTTAAAGTCGGCATGAACATGAAGTTGCTCTAGTCTTTTCTCCTCTATTGTGTCGTATATTCGAGTGAAACGCTTCTGGAACAAGAACAAATGTGGGCGGGGCTTGATTGTGTCTGTGGGGAATTCATTGGATGGTTGTGGTTTGCTATTGGCTGATCTCATGTGAGTGACAGGTTGCCCCGCCCACATCATCAGAGAAGAGAAGAGATTCTGCAAGAGGAACTTATTCTGATTCAAGATTACAAGGAACATCAATTTAAAACAATAAAGATTTGCACCGATTAATTATTTAGAATAAGTACTGCAATGTTCCACGAAAAAGGAATTGGGGGACTTTAATGTCTTTAATGTAAATATGCATCATATTTATAAAACACCCGAAATAATTTCAGTCAAGCTTGCCAGTATGTCAACACTGGTTTCAAGTGAAAACAGTATTTAATCAAAATTAGACAAAACAGGTTTAAACAAGAAACCATGATTTTCTAATATAAAAATGTACTTTAAATACAGATTTGAAATATTTGTGCCTTGTCATTGACATCTGGCTGTTTTGGAGTTGTCTCACTGCCAACCTCTTTGTTATCAGAATGTTGTATTGATTGATATTTTGTATTGTGCTAAAACTTGAGAAATGTGATAAAGTTTGAAAGTCGCTTCTGTGAACTGTAAAACTGCTAAAACATTGCTATTGTTCTGTCTGTTCTCAGTGAACTGTATGTTTTAATGAAAGATCAAGACAGCGGTGTTAAAGAGCTGAAGCTAGAGAAGGACAAAAGGTTGTTTAATCACTGTTTCACAGGTGAGATATTCATTTCATAACATAATAAAATAAAGAACTAGGCAAAACCTCTTATACTCTAAAATATGCTGGGTTATTTCAACCCAAATGTGGGTCAAATATGGACAAATCCAGGCATTGGGTTACATTTTCAAATTAAAAATCAATTTAATCTCTCTAATCTTTCTTTCTGCAAGATTTGGGCAACACTTTACAATAAGGTTCATTAGTTAACATTAGTTAACTAGCTAGGACTAAGAATGAACAATACTTCTACAACATAAATTTTTCTCAGTTAATATTAATTTCAACATTTGCTAATACATTATTAAAATCAAAGGTTGTATTTGTTAACATTAGTTAATGCACTGTGAACTAAAATGAACACACAATGAACAGCTGGATTTTTATTAACTAACATTAAAAGATTAATAAATACAGTAACACATGTATTGCTCATTGTTTGTTCATGTTAGTTAATACATTATGTAAGGGCTAATGTAGAGCGAGGCGGTTGTTATAGCGAATACACCCCCGACAGGCTGATCAGGACCCCGACGCAAAGCGGAGCTTGAATGAGCCTGAAGGGGTTGTGTTCGCTATAACAACCGCCTCACACTGCATTATCCCACTTATTACATGGCTACCTACCAAATAAATCAATAATTTGACACAAAATATTGATTTAAAAAGGAGTTTATTGATTTAAAAACGATTGTATTGCTTCCGCTAAAGAAATTAGTCCGTTCTGTCTCTACGTTTAGAATCCTGCGTCCATAGCAACGCTCTGTTTATCATGGCAACGGTGTGTTATACTTAGCAGCGGTTATGTAAGGGTTAATGCCCTTCGAGGTGTCCATTATCAGGTATTAATGGACGACGGCGAGGCGTGAACCGTCCGACGCTGGTTGCCTCCGCCGAAGTCCATTAATACCTGACAATGGACACCTCGAAGGGCATTAACCCGCTTATACCATGGTCACTTACGAAAGAAAGAAATATTTAATCAATTAATAATACTTTAATGTGTTTTAGAGTAAAAATCGTGAGGGTTTTTATTTATTAAGTCGAGCGCACTATTTAATATCTCCCGTATACAGGCGTTGCCAAGCAACAGCGACCCGACCGCAGCAGTTGATCAGTGAGTTTGAGCCAGCGCAATCATTAAGAACTGTCATCAGGCAAATTGACGGGACGCCTTTCCTAGGTGTACATTATCACTTTTTAATGGACACCCTGCAGCCAATCAGAATCGAGTATTCACCCAGACCATGGTATAACAAGAAATAACTCACCGCATTCTACATTGGAATTCAACCAAGCCATGTAATAACTAATGTTAAGTAATGAACCTTATTGTAAAGTGTTACCAAGATTAGTTTCCCTGTAAATGTGTTGTGGTCGATGTTCCTGCAGGGAGCGCAGTGATCGACTGGTTGATCTCCGAGGGGAAGGCCAGGAACCGTCCCGAGGGAGTGATGTTGGCCACCGGACTCCTCACCGAGGGATTCCTGCAGGCCGCGGGGGACGTGTCTAAGGACGGGGCGGAGAAAGGAGCAGAGTGTGTTTTCTTGGACCAAACGGAGGCTCTTTATTATTTTGTAAGCTTACAAATCACACAGGGCACTACAAAGTATTGGCTCTATTCCAAAACCAAGTGATCTGTCAGAAAGAAAGAAAAACGTGGGGTACAACAGCTTGTCTCTGGGCATTTAAAGAACACCTATTAAGCTTTTTTACATATTCATCTTTTTAAAATGTTGCTGTTTGAGAGTGAAAAAGCTCCAGTTCTTCTCTATATCAGTGTCAGTGTTTCTGAACTCCTGAAACGCCTCCATTCTTGAGTTTCTTCCAGGAACGAACACGTCACAATATTCCTCATTATAATAATTCATATGCAGAATAAAAGGGCGGGGCCTGGTTGAGTTAGTTAGTTGTGGGTTAAACTGGTGGTTATGGTAAGGGGCGGGACATTTCCCAAACACACTCGAAGCGCTCGACCAATCACAACACACTGCTCCAGCCGACCAATCAGAGCACAGTGTGCTTTTTCAGAAGGAGGGGCTTCATAGAGACAGGAACTAAACAGAGCGTTACTGACAGACTGGGAAGAGAGGAGCTGCAACAATGGAGAATATAATGTTTTTTTTGACATTTAAGCATGAAAACTAAATCAAAAACTAAATCAAGACTTTGTAAAAGGGCATAATATGGCCTCTTTAAAGTCCCACTCCGATCATATTTTGAGCTATTTTTAAACATTCTCAGTGGTCTTTAAATGATGATTATGCCGTTTTTAGCCAAAATCACAAAACCTGTGCCGTTTTCTGGGACTTCGCTTCAGCAGAGCGGCAGTAGCTCATTAGCAATTCGCCTCTGCGTTGTGGGCGGAGCCGTTGGCTGAAGCGAGATACATAGGCAGCAACAGCCTCTTTCTGTCTTTCTTTGTCAACACAGAAAATATTTCATCACTGGATAGTTTTTTTCGTTTAATTAAAGTGTTGTTTTATGTCAGCTGAATGTCCGGAACGCTTTTCAGAGAAGATAAGGCAACTTATTTAGCACAATTCACACCCAGCGGCAATTCAGAAAAAGAAAAAAAAAAATCTCCGAATGCTCCACATGAAACTTTGGTCTTCCGACCTTTTACCGCCGTGTCGATTTATTTTGATTAATATGTGCGAGGGAGAGAGAGCAAGACAGCGCTTAGTTTGGAGACGGTGAGGTCTTGTTTACATTTTCGCCTGGCTCCGAAGACAGAGAGTGAGTGCGCGCGCGCGCGTCCGGGTCTCTCTCTCTCTGCTCGTTCTTTCAGTTATAAACATGTCCTGTCACAAGCGCAGCAGTTCATCTACATTACTCACCGATCAAATAAGACTTTGGCGGGACAAAAATTCACTTTGGCGGGCGCTAAAACAAGTTCATGTGTGAATTTAACTGAGTAGTACATGACCATGCACTCGCACAAATGCGACCACATTAAATTTTAACATTCTCAAAAAATGGTCGCAGTCTGGAACCCTGGAACGTAATCCATTCATCTCTCACAGCAACATGTTTTGGTAAAGCATGAAAGCTAATACCAATATCTCTCCTCTTAGCATTGCAACCCGCTACCGCACATAGGTATTGATCCGCCATCGTCTTCTCTACTCCTCAGAACCTGAGCGGGCGGGGCGGAGGGGAGTATGAGCTTGTGGCCCCGCCCAGTGGAGTTACTACGTCACAACTCCAGTGTATTTTAGCCGGCATTTTAACGTCTGAAAGTGAAAGTGAAAGTGACACGTGATGGCCAAGTATGGTAACCCATACTTGGAATTTGACCTCTGCATTCAACCCATCCAAGTTAATGCACACACATTAGGAGCAGAGTAGTGAGTAGTTAACACACACACACACTGCAAACGTGGATACACACACCCAGAGCAGCGGGCAGCGTTTGTGTGGCGCCCGGGGAGCGATTAGGAGTTAGGTGCCTCGCTCAAGGGCACCTCAGTCATTTCCCACCGGTTCTGGAATCGAACCAGCAACCTTCGGGTTACCAGTTCAACTCCCTAACCACTAGGCCATGACTGACCCAGTACCATGTCTGCTACTGATTCACAGCCATTTGAATGCAGAAATACTCAGAAATACAACTTTGAGCTTATTTTTCTCAAGATATGTCCTCTAACATCAGAAAAATACCACAAGAACATGTTAACACCTAGAAAAACATGATTTTCATCGGAGTGGGTCTTTAAAAGGACAAATGTGTACCTTATATCAGCCCCAAAAAGGTGCCTATTTACAGGCCCTGTTTACGCCTGGTATTAAGATGCGTTTTGGTCGATCGGATCACAAGTAGACGAGAGAGACATATTGAAGCTTGTTTCCACCACAGAATAAAACATTTTAAAAGATAATTGCAACTTTTTTTCTCACAATTGTGATTTTACATCTTGCAATTCTGACTTTATTTCTCAGAATTGCGAGATATAAAGTCAGAATTGCGAGATGTAAACTCACAATTGTGAGATAAAAAGTTGCAATTATCTTTTAAAATGTTTTATTCTGTGGTGGAAACAAGCTTCAATAGAGACACATTCCCTGGTGTTTAAATCTGTGTATTTTGTCCACTTTCAACCACTGCAGTCCTGATTTCTTCGAGGGGAGGGTCTATGGCTGGGTGAATATATTAGCTTTTTCAGATCTTTCAATCTAATGGACAAAATAAGCTCATGCAATTTACATTTGAACACAAACAGACGACGGAAAGACACACGGAGAGCATCAGCTTTGGTTTCTACCAGGCCGAATGCTGTGAGTGTGTGTTAGAAATCAGCAATGCTGAGAGAATCTTGTGCTCAGTGCGTTTTTCCTCTTCAAACCAAACTTGGATGCACGTGGTTACTAAGTAGAAGATATCAAATTTGATCCCTTATGTCTCAAAGTTCACTGTAGATTTTGGAATAGAGCCATATCATATTGTCCACATGCTATACATTTCGGTGACATTGCATGATGTGTATAAAGCATGTACAAAAAACAATGAAGTGTGAACAATTGTGTGGCTGCGTGTGAACCGAGAGCTGTTGCTGAGACTGAGCATGTGTGTGTTGATTTGCAGGCTGATAGTGGTTTCTTCTGTGAGGGTTACTCCAGTGATGAAGACGTGATCTTGAAGGAGGAGTTCAGAGGTGCAATAGTCAAACAGGGCTGTCTGCTGAAACAGGTAAGCTAAAACGGTAACACTTTACAATAAGGTTCATTAGTTAAAGGATAATTCCGATATTTAACACCTTGAGTCTATTTTGTAGTTTGTTATGGATGAACTAGAGTGGTGGACACAGAAATGTTGACGATGGGTCCTGTCTCGACTTTTTGACTGGTTTAGAATCGCCTTTGACCGCTTCAGAGTGGCTGGCTATGGGCATGCACGAACATGTCCTTAAAACAACCCTTAACATTCGTTTTCAAAACTGTGCAACTCACCGAGTGGTTAGTGGTGTTCGTAACAGACACCTGTCATTAATATACTAAAAGAAATATGTATGAAAGTAGGTAACACTTTGACACAAAAAAGTCTCTTTTGTTAACACTACTAAGTATTTAAAGTATTTATAAGACATTTAATCTTTATTTCTTATACAGGGTCATCGGCGAAAGAACTGGAAAGTCAGAAAGTTTATCCTTAGAGATGATCCTGCTTATATCCACTACTATGATCCCACCAAGGTAAGCATGTTCCTGTCATCTTCAAATATATATATATATATTAAATGCAGTGTTGAAATGGTGTGGTGTGTGTGTCTCTGTAAGGGTGAAGATGATCCGCTCGGCTCTATTCACCTGCGTGGCTCAGTAGTGACTGCGGTGGAATATGTGCCTGATGGTATGACGACTAGTCCATCTAAATGATCAAACAAAACATGATGACAACAAAACATTTAAATTGTAAAGCATTTATACATTATAGAATGCATGCAAATGTTTCTCTCTCTTATAAACTCCTACAGCCAAGAAACAAGAGGCTGATGGGAATCTCTTTGAGATCATCACGTCGGATGAGACGCACTACTATCTTCAGGCGGCTACAGCGGATGAGCGCAAAGATTGGATCAAAGCCATTCAAAGTGTTGCAAAGTCCGGAAAATAAGAGGATTGGATCCATCCTGTTCAACAAACTCGTTCAATAAAGACATGCAGAGTTGGGATCTGTTTGAAAGAAAGTGTTGTCAACACACTAGCTATATCTCCTCTTCAGTATCTTCTGAAAATAAGACATTTGTTGTTTCTTCACTTCCTCCATTTGACAAAAAAAAAATCTTGTGTAAAATAAAAAACAAAAGAAAACCTCACAACAGTTAGAGAGAGGATGTGGGTAAATGGGTTTTTCACCAGAGATACTTAATGCTATTTATCTGTCCATCCAGAAATGTCAAACGCAGTGGAAAGAGTGTTAAGGGAATCTTCAATGTCCAGCATTTTCCTGTCTTTATTTAAAGCACTTCCTGTTTCTCATCTTGATTTTGTCCAAATATAGAGATGTCACAGTCCGGTGGTGCAACAAAAACTGTCAAAACAGCACAGCCCTACTGCTATACCGCTGTATAAACTTACTGTTTTCTAATGATATAACTTAGCATCCATCTATTAGTTATAAATTCACAATGGAAGTACTTGGAGCAACAAAATAAACATTTCAAAACACTGTTTCAAAAAATGTGTTATATTTGGTAAATGTGAATAGTTATAGGTTATATTTCATCACTAGCCCACTGCTGTTTTTTATGTTTCCGCCATGGAATAAAAGAAAAAAGATAATTGCAACTTTTTATCTCACAATTAAATTTGGACTTTTTTCCCCTCAGAATCAAGAGATTATATCTCGCAATTCCGACTTTATAACTCGCAAATCCGAGAAAAAATAAGTCTGAATTTTGAGATATAAACCTGTAACTGTGAGTTACAAAGTCCGAATCGCAAGATATAAAATCACAATTCTGCCATTTTCCCCTCAGAATTGTGAGATAAAATGTCGCAATAATGAACTAGGTCTACTTAGTCACAACTAGCTTCCACATTCTACTTATTACAATGAGTTTCAGGGTTCAGTGCACATACAGTTCATTTTTCAAAAGTCCTAGTTAATAGTTAGTTAATAGTGAGAATTGGACCCTAATCTAAAGTGAGTTTTAGATTTTGAAATTAATTTGACTGATAAAAAGGATTGCTTGTGTGCACTGGTCTTTTAACAGATGAATGAATTACTGCACGGTACGTGCATGCCTTCAAATTAATTTCAAATTCAATTCAATTCACGTTTATTTGTATAGCGCTTTTCACAGTACACATCATTTCAAAGCAGCTTTACAGGAAGCGCTTGAGTCCATATTACAATTTAGAGTGCTCTGTTATCAGAGGTAACTAAGTTATGTATTTCAGAAATGTACATATACAAATCACAGTTAGCTAATGTATTAAAGGTGCTCTAAGTGATGTTGGGTGACGTCACTTCTTGTTGATGTTCAAAGTATTGTCAAACAAAACGGAGGCTAGCTAGACCCTCCCTCCTCCACATCCGTGCACTAACCCCCCAAATCCTTCTTGTCAGTTATTGGTTGGAACAGTTTGTTATGTTTCGTGGTGCGGGTTAGCCCAGTTTGTTTTTGTTGCCGTTTGTGGAGCCTGTGGTGTCTACAGAGACCGCGGTTTTTTACAGTGTGTTCAGGGGACGGGCAGCTAGCGGATAGTGAGGAGATGTTTACTGTAAGTGACAAAAAATGTTTTGGCCTAAAAAACGCGTGACATCGCTTAGAGCACCTTTAATTTAAAGAATGTAATAATTTAATGCAGATACAATGGGCTCATTGAAGTAATTCATACTTTTTTGTTAACAAATGATTAAGACATTTAGAAAATATATAATTGGTGCATGTTGATTCAGAGTTTGCGTCATCTGAAGTCTTCACATGTGTTGGGCATCTGAAGTCTTCACATGTGTTGGGCATCTGAAGTCTTCACATGTGTTGGGCATCTGAAGTCTTCATATGTGTTGGGCATCTGAAGTCATCACAAGTGTTGGGCATCTGAAGTCATCACAAGTGTTGGGCATCTGAAGTCATCACAAGTGTTGGGCATCTGAAGTCATCACAAGTGTTGGGCATCTGAAGTCATCACAAGTGTTGGGCATCTGAAGTCTTCATATGTGTTGGGCATCTGAAGTCTTCACATGTGTTGGGCATCTGAAGTCTTCACATGTGTTGGGCATCTGAAGTCTTCACATGTGTTGGGCATCTGAAGTCTTCATATGTGTTGGGCATCTGAAGTCATCACAAGTGTTGGGCATCTGAAGTCATCACAAGTGTTGGGCATCTGAAGTCATCACAAGTGTTGGGCATCTGAAGTCATCACAAGTGTTGGGCATCTGAAGTCATCACAAGTGTTGGGCATCTGAAGTCTTCGCTGGTGTTGGGCATCTGAAGTCTTCACAGGTGTTGATCATCTGAAGTCTTCGCTGGTGTTGGGCATCTGAAATCTTCACAATTGTTGATCATCTGAAGTCTTCGCTGGTGTTGGGCATCTGAAGTCTTCACAGGTGTTGATCATCTGAAGTCTTCGCTGGTGTTGGGCATCTGAAGTCTTCACAGGTGTTGATCATCTGAAGTCTTCGCTGGTGTTGGGCATCTGAAGTCTTCACAGGTGTTGATCATCTGAAGTCTTCGCTGGTGTTGGGCATCTGAAATCTTCACAATTGTTGATCATCTGAAGTCTTCGCTGGTGTTGGGCATCTGAAGTCTTCACAGGTGTTGATCATCTGAAGTCTTCGCTGGTGTTGGGCATCTGAAATCTTCACAGGTGTTGATCATCTGAAGTCTTCGCTGGTTTTGGGCATCTGAAATCTTCACAAGTGTTGGGCATCTGAAGTCTTCACAGGTGTTGGGCATCTGAAGTCGTCACAGGTGTTGGGCATCTGAAGTCTTCACAGGTGTTGGGCATCTGAAGTCTTCACAGGAGTTGGGCATCTGAAGTCTTCACAGGAGTTGGGCATCTGAAGTCGTCACAGGTGTTGGGCATCTGAAGCCTTTGCAGGTGTTGGGCATCTGAAGTCTTCACAGGAGTTGGGCATCTGAAATCTTCACAAGTGTTGGGCATCTGAAGTCTTCACAGGTGTTGGGCATCTGAAGTCTTCACAGGAGTTGGGCATCTGAAGTCGTCACAGGTGTTGGGCATCTGAAGCCTTTGCAGGTGTTGGGCATCTGAAGTCTTCACAGGAGTTGGGCATCTGAAATCTTCACAGGTGTTGGGCATCTGAAATCTTCACAGGAGTTGGGCATCTGAAATCTTCACAGGTGTTGGGCATCTGAAATCTTCACAGGTGTTGGGCATCTGAAATCTTCACAGGAGTTGGGCATCTGAAATCTTCTGAGATAATAAAATTGGTGTTATATGATCATATTTTCTTGACCTAGTAAGACCTCTAGTGGCGGCATTTTGGACGTATTGTAGCTTGTTTGTTGAGGATGCAGGACAACCAGCTAGTAATGCATTACAGTAATCTAGTCTAGAGGTCATGAATGCATGAACCAACTTTTCTGCATCAGAAACAAATAGCATGTTCCGGAGCTTAGCGATGTTTCTGTGTCAGGCTTTGTCATAGAAGTCTTATGGAGAAAGAGGACACAGATGCAGAAAGACCAACGGAACCTAGGGAAGGTTAGGAGTGAGGATGATCCAAACAGTAGGACTGGGCAGTCAACAGGAGAAAGGGAAGACAGATGAGATCCGACCCGGGCAAAGCTAGGCAGGAGAACCGAGGAGATGGAGAAGCAACAGATAATGACAACACAACACAAGACAAAAAAAGCAGAACAGAAATAATCTGACTCAACACAGCAACTAGAGAAAATAAAAGAAATAAGCTAATTTAACTGCAGATAGAAAATAATAAAACAATGATAAACAAAAAGGAAAATACTATGAATAAATAATTGGAACTACAAACAGAGGAAAAAACCCAAATCAAAATAGAAACCAAAAATAAGGCTTGAGAAAACTAGAGCAAAAGACTGGAACTAGACTACAGCAAACTCAAATAAATAAAATGCAAATCTAACTGGCAGGGAACACTGTCTAAAAAGATCAATAGACAAGCAAAAATCTCACACACAACAAACCAGCAAAGACATGAGGGAAATGAGCACAATATAAAGAGATCAGAGCTCATGAGGGTCAGATGAGCACAAGTAGGCAAGGCAAGGCAAGGCAAGGCAAGTTTATTTATATAGCACATTTCATACACAATGGCAATTCAAAGTGCTTTACATAGAAGAAATTAAACTAATAAAAAGAAACAAGAATAATTAAAACAGTTTAGAAAAATCAAATGAAATACAATACATAGAAGAAATTAAAATAATAAAAAGAAACAAGAATAATTAAAACAGTTTAGAAAAATCAAATGAAATACAATACAGTACAGTCGGACGAACAGCGGCACAGTGCTCATTCAGTAAATGCATAGCTAAACAGAAGTGTTTTGAGTCTGGATTTGAATGTGACCACTGTTGGAGCACATCTGATCTCTTCTGGAAGCTGGTTCCAGCTGCGGCTGGCATAATAGCTAAAAGCAGACTCACCATGCTTAGAGTGAACCCTTGGGATTTCTAGCTGATATGATCCTAATGATCTGAGTGATCTGTTGGGTTTATATTCAGTGAGCATATCTGCAATGTATTGAGGTCCTAGGCCATTGAATGATTTATATACCAGTAATAATACTTTGAAATCAATCCTAAATCTAACTGGGAGCCAGTGTAAAGACCTGAGGACTGGTGTGATATGTTCATATTTTCTGGTTCTGCTCAGAATCCTGGCGGCAGCGTTCTGTATGAGCTGCAACTGTCTTATGGTCTTTTTGGGAAGGCCAGTGAGGAGTCCATTACAATAATCCACCCTGCTGGTGATGAAAGCATGCACAAGTTTCTCTAAGTCTTGTCTGGAAACAAAGCATCTAATTCTTGCAATATTTTTCAGATGATAGTATGCTGATTTAGTTATTGCTTTGACATGACTACTGAAACTAAGGTCTGACTCTAGTGTCACACCAAGATTCCTGACTTGATTTTTAGTTGTTTGACCCCTAGAGAGAAGGTATGCGTTCACCTTGAGAACTTCATCTTTGTTTCCAAACGCAATAACTTCAGTTTTGTCTTTGTTTAATTGAAGAAAGTTCCCTTTCAAGGGAACTCCCGTTGCGTCGAAAAGCTGACGCTATGGGAACGCTTTGCGTGATGACGTCTTGAAGCACATGTAAAATCAGTCCAATGGTGTGGCGGAACGTCAGAGGCGGGTGACGTCACGTACCAGGAAGCTATAAAAGAGAAAGAAAAGCTTTCTGAGTCTTCAGTTGCGCTCTGTGTTGAATCTGTCCTTGTTATTTGGTGTTGTCTGTCTATATTATATATATATATATTCAGTATGGCGAGCAAGCAGCAGTTTAGAGTGTGTGTCCATCCCTGCCCGCGTTATTTAACGGGAGGTGATACTCACACTCTTTGTGTTGTTTGTTTGGGTGAGGAGCATGCCCAGTCAGCACTCGAGGGTGGTGACTGTGTGCATTGCGACGCGCTTCCATTGCGCACGCTCCGATCCCGCTTGGCTCGGTTCAATCCCGATCGCGTTCCCGAGGGCTCGGGTCCCGCCGCGGCTGAGGCTCGGCGGCGATCTCAGACCTGGGGTTCGCAAATGGATCTGTCAGTGGATGTTGAGACGGGCTCTGCCTTATCTCAGCATCAATCTGACAGATCCAGTGCCTCTCATCAGGGTGTGGAAGCACGCATTGCGGTTTCTTCCCCCCCGATAGAGGCACCAATACTGCAACTGTCCAGCTCTGAGGAGTTGGATGTTGTGAGTATTGAAGCTGAGTCTGAGGATTCGCCACCTCAGTCTCATGCGTTTGAGGAACTGCTCGATGTTATTACTAGAGCAGTTGACAGACTATCTATTGAGTGGCCAGAGGATAGGCAGGACGTTCGTTCGAAAAGTAAGCTCGACGAACGCTTCCTGCCATCTCGTACACAGCCTCAGCGAAGAAGCCTTCCGTTTTTCCCCGATCTCCACACCGAGGTGTCGAAATCGTGGGGAAAACCGGTTTCATACAGAGTGTATGCACCACAAACATCCCACTATTCTTCCATTCACAAATATAAAGAATATGGTTATGGGGAGATGCCGAAGGTGGAGGAGACGCTTGCGAGCTATCTCTCTCCAGCAACGGCATCTTCCCTGAAAGCTCCTTCACTTCCCTCTAAGCCAGTAAAATTCACATCATCTCTGGTTCATAAATCGTAAGCAGCGTGTCTGCATACGATGTCTATTATGCAAGCCTATCAGGCAGAATTATTGGGGGATTTAGAGGAGGGCGGGGGAATTGGTCCTGACACAGTGGCTGAACTACGCAGAGCCACAGATCTGTCTCTCAGGGCCACCAAGGAGACCGCTAAATCAAGTACTTCATAGTTCCAAAAAAGGACGGGGGATTGCGTCCCATTTTAGATCTTCGAGTTCTGTACGAGTACATGCAGCTCAAGTTCAAAATGTTAACCTTGAGACAAATCGTGCCACAGATCAGGTCCGAGGACTGGTTTGTCACGATAGACCTCAAGGACGCATATTTCCATCCGTCCGTGTCATTGGAAGTTCCTGAGGTTTGCTTTCGGGGGCAAAGCATACCAATATCGAGTTCTTCCATTCGGCCTAGCTTTATCACCCCGCACTTTCACCAAATGCGTGGATGCAGCTCTGGCGCCTCTGCGCCTCCGGGGTATTCGCATCACGAACTACATCGACGATTGGTTGATTTTAGCTCAGTCGCATTAGATGGCGGTTCAACATCGAGATGTTGTTCTCGCCCATATGAAAGAGTTGGGGTTACGGCTGAACGCCAAGAAGAGTGTGCTTTCTCCATTTTAGAGGACCACTTTTTTAGGCGTGGTTTGGGAATCAGTGTCGATGCAGGCGCGCCTGTCATCGCCACGCTTCGATTCCATCCTGGCAGCTGTGAGAAGTGTAAAGCTAGGCCAGCTACTCACTGTCAAACAGTTCCAGAGACTGTTGGGTCTCATGGCAGCAGCTTCCAACGGGATACCTTTTGGACTGCTGCACATGAGGCCCCTGCAGTGGTGGCTCAGGACCAGAGGGTTTTTCCCCGAGGGGCAACCCATTTCGCACAATCAAGGTCACGCGGTGATGCCTACGTGCCTTGGTTATGTGGAAGAAACCTTGGTTCCTGTCCCAGGGCCCAGTGCTGGGAGCTCCTTGTCGTCGCAAACTGCTAACGACGGATGCTTCCCTCACGGGTTGGGGAGCGATCCTGAGGGTCGCTCATCTCAAGGTCTGTGGGAAGACCATCATCGTTCCTGGCATTCTATAGCCTAGAGATGTTAGCTGTCTTCCGGGCTCTGAGGAGCTTTATCACAGGTCTCAGGGGACACCATGTGTAGTACATACGGACAACACGTCGGTAGTCGCCTATATCAAGGGGGTTTGCGCTGGCATGCCATATCCTCTTGTGGTCCCAGGGGAAGTTGCTGTCACTCAAGGCAGCCTACATCCCCGGGGTCCAGAATATAGGAGCAGACACTCTGTCGAGACAGGGGCCGAGGCCCGGGGAATGGTGGCTCCACCCCCGAGGTGGTGGAGCTGATATGGAAATTATAAGTGGATCTGTTTGCGTCTCGAGAGACGTCTCACTGTCCACTTTGGTTCTCCTTCACGCATCCAGCTCCTCTGGGACTGGATGCTATGGTACAGACGTGGCCGAGGCTACGTCTGTACGCCTTTCCCCCAGTTGCTCTGCTCCCGGGAGTTCTGGAAAGAGTTCGCAGGGACCGGGTTTGCCTGCTTTTTATAGCCCCGCGCTGGCCGGGCAGAGTATGGTTTCCCGATCTTGTGTCCCTCCTCGACGGGCATCCTCTGGAGTTACCCGTCAGGAGGGACCTTCTGTCCCAGGCAGAGGGCTCGATATTTCACCCTCGGCCAGAACTGTGGAACCTGTGGGCTTGGCCTCTGAGGGGGCCCAGCTCATAGAGTCAGGTCTCTCAACCGAGGTTGTTGAGACCATTCTACAGTCCAGAGCTCCCTCCACGAGGAAACTTTATGCCCTGAAGTGGAGAGTATTCACTTCTTGGTGTAGTGACCGTCGGTTGGACCCAGTCCACTGCCCAATTGGTACAGTGCTGGAGTTCCTGCAGGAACGGTTCACTGCAGGTCTGACCCCGTCCACTTTAAAGGTCTATGTGGCGGCCATAGGTGCTTACCACAGTCCTTTGGGTGGAATGTCTGTGGGGAAAGACCCCTTGGTATCTCGTTTCCTTCGTGGCACTTGGAGGTCCTCCTCCCTTTCGAAATCGGACCAGGAGGCGAATAATTTGCTTTGCCCTGTTCGGGCGTTAGACGCGTATGTCCACAGAGCTGCCCTGTGGCGTAAAAGTGACTTTTGCTCCCCTAACAAGGGAGGTCCAGTGTCTAAGCAAAGGATGAGCAAGTGGGTGGTTGAGACTATCTCACTGGCTTATGAGGCGGCTGGACAGCCTTCTCCTTTGGCTGTCCGGTCGCTCTCTACTAGGAGTATGGCGGCCTCTAAGGCCCTTATATCAGGAGTATCGTTACAGGACGTCTGTGATGCGGCAGGCTGGTCCTCACCGCACACCTTCGTCAGGTTCTACTCTCTGGATTTAGACTCTACTCTAGGGTCTCATGTTTTGTCTTCTTAGTGCTGCTCACATGATTACACACAGGACAGACATTTGTAGCTATGGAGGCGTTGGTATAGACGTTCCCATAGCGTCAGCTTTTCGACGCAACGGGAGTTCCCTTGAAAGGGAACGCCTCGGTTACGACTGTAACCTCGGTTCCCTGAAGAGGGAACGAGCGTTGCGTCGCCTTGCCATATCTCCTTCATGCCTGTCAGCGCGACTTCAGACTTTACGAAGCTTTCGTTTTCTGTTTCGGGCCGGCTTTTATAGCTTCCTGGTACGTGACGTCACCCGCCTCTGACGTTCCGCCACACCATTGGACTGATTTTACATGTGCTTCAAGACGTCATCACGCAAAGCGTTCCCATAGCGTCAGCTTTTCGACGCAACGCTCGTTCCCTCTTCAGGGAACCGAGGTTACAGTCGTAACCGAGGCGTTTTGACACATCCAACTGTTGACCTCATCAATGCATTGGCACAGGGAGTCAATGGGGCTGTAATCATTAGGCGATAGGGCTAAGTACAGCTGTGTGTCGTCTGCATAGCTGTGGTAAGCAATTTGGTTGTTTCTCATTATTTGGCTCATTGGGAGCATATACAGGTTGAACAGGAGTGGCGCAAGAATTGAGCCTTGAGGGACTCCGCATGTCATGGATGTCCACTCAGACTTATGGTCTCCTATTCTCACATAATAACCTCTCCCATCTAAGTATGACCTGAACCATTTTAGGACTATCCCAGAAAGCCCCACCCAGTTTTCCAGCCTGTCAAGAAGTATGTTATGATCGACAGTGTCAAATGCAGCACTGAGGTCGAGTAGTACCAGCACTGATAATTTTCCTGAATCAGTATTTAAGCGAATATCGTTTATTATCTTTATGAGCGCTGTCTCTGTGCTGTGATGCGGTCGGAAACCAGATTGAAAATTATCAAAGTATCCATTCGAGCTTAAGAATTTGTTCAGCTGATTGAAGATAACTTTTTCAATGATCTTGCCTATGAAAGGAAGATTTGAGATCGGTCTATAGTTGCTTAATATGGTCTTATCCAGATTGTTCTTTTTCAGGAGGGGCTTGACAACTGCAGTTTTCAGGGAGTTTGGAAAACTCCCAGAGAGAAGTGAGGCATTTACCACTTCTAGAAGATCTGCTTCTAAACTGTTTAACACACTTTTGAAAAAAGATGTGGGAAGTGTGTCAAGAGCGCATGTTGATGTTTTAAGGTGCTGTACGGTTTCTACCAAAATTTTGCCATCAATTTTTTTGAAATCAGACAAAGTTACTACTTTTTCAGGTGGTCTGATCTGTCTGACCCCAGCACAACTCAAGGATGTGCTGATCACCTTTCTGATATTATTGATTTTGTCAGAGAAGAAAGAAGCAAACTCACTGCACTTGTTGTCTGAGAGCATTTCACTGGGAATCTGGCTTGGGGGGTTTGTCAGTCTCTCTACAGTAGCAAAAAGAGTGCGTGTGTTGTTTAAATTGCAGTTTATAATGTTTGAGAAGAAAGTCTGTCTAGCTTTGCCTAGTTCCATATTAAAAGCATGAAGGCTGTCTTTGTAGATGTTATAATGGACTACAAGTTTTGTCTTCCGCCACATGCGCTCTGCTTTTCTGCATTGTCTTTTCATATTTTGCACTGCTGTTGAGTTTCTCCAAGGTGCTTTTTGTCTGCCACTCTTCTTCCTGACTTTCACAGGAGCAATATCATCAATTGCACTTTTAACTTTTGAGTTAAAAGAATCAAGGAGAAAATCAACAGAGTCAGCAGATATGCTTGGTGTTAAGGATATAGCCTTCATAAATAGTACACTAGTGTTCTCATTTAAGCATCTCTTCTTGACAGACTCAGATCTAGCTTCAGTGGCAGGAGAGATCAATATATCAAAGAAAATACAGAAATGATCAGACAGTGCTACATCCTTAATAACAGTCGATGAGAT